>NW_024582604.1:469932-471007 GCF_018398535.1 Haplochromis burtoni
CGAGGGCTTGGTCTCTCCAAAGTTTCCTTTCTTTGTTTCTTCACGTGCCTGTGAGCAAAGAGAATTTTTGGATAAGAAGCTGCTGGGAAATCAAGCCCTCTGATCTTTGAGACCAGCCAGTGTTGCTGCCTCTCCAGTCTATATGACGCATCTTTTAAGCTGGTGTGATCACTCTGCTGCCCTCTACTGTTAGGAGTGGGATCAGCATGGAGACGCATTAATTAGCGCTCAGCAGTATTACTCACTAGCACTATTATTAAAGGTCTTATTAGTATGAATGACCATATTCTTGACATTGGGAAGCGTGGGCTGCAGGGTTGAGAATGAATACACGATCAGTGTAGGATCAAACCTGACCAACGCTGCTTTGACTTTTTGTGTTTATTTTTTTAAAGAGATGAAATGTAGAGTTTGATGTATTTTGCACATGTTCTTCTGAAAGGTGAACCTAAGGACTTTTCTGTATACACCATCTTATTTTAATACCAACACCATTCCTTTGACGTTGATTTTTCTTTTTTTCGAACTGCTGTTCGATACTGTTGCCTCTGACTGACAGATGTGTAGAGATGAATTGTAGTTGTGGGGCTGCTCTCCCCGACACTCCCTGCAGATTTTTGTTTAAGGTGAATTGTTTTTGTCCATTGAGTTTGTCCAAACACAGCTTTAGGACCTGCTCTGTTTAATCTGGCTCTCAGTGCCATTTCTTTTCTGTTAAAATGCTTCATGTTTGTTTTTTTTGGACTTTATGCCTGTCATTGCCTTGCCTATTTTACCAAAAATAATGTTAATCAAATAATAATGGGTATAGTTTGTAAGGTCAAGAGCAGACAAAGAATGTATTGAAAAAGCTGTTACAATCAGTTTCTTTGAAAAGTCTCATTTATTTGTACATTTTGGCGACAAAGCATCACGTGACTGAACTGACTGTGGACGATGAGAACATGGACGATGCGACAGCTCCCCAAAAATGAAGCCAAAACGTCTCCATCGCCCCCTGGTGTCTGGCTGCAGTATAGGTCATAAACCCCGCCTCCTCCTTGTTAGCGGATGGGACTAGGGTCAGACTAAAATA
>NW_024582604.1:487501-496507 GCF_018398535.1 Haplochromis burtoni
AATTATTTCTCCTTAGATAATTTTTTTCCAAAGATTCTTTCTTGTGTTTTCAATAGCTCTCATCACGCTGACGCAACAAACTCAATGTCAATTGTTTGTTCTTCAACATAATACAAGGGTTAATTTCCAAAACTTGCTTATGATCTTCAATTTGTAGCAGATCCACTATCACATAGCAGCTGGAGCAGTCTCCAATGGAGGTCAGTCCACTGCTGCCACCTGTGGCCAAATACCATAGCCTACTACTAGATTAACTTGTGACACATCTGCACCTGCTGCTATGATCACATTGAGTAGAGGCTGAGTGGCTGCACTTACCCCTGGTACATCCAAATCTACCCACAAACATGTTGACAGATGCAATCCCAGCAATGTGGATTGTCAACACTAATAACAATCAGTAAGCAAAGACAACAGGGATAAATTTTTTCCGTTTATTTAGCACTGTAACAGCCGTTATGGTGTGGTGTCCCTTTAAGACACCCAAGTCGAGGGTTGATGGTGTCATCAGTGTGTGCCACTGCTCTCTCGCTCTCTCTCTCTGTGATTATGAGGACACGTGCCTTCACGCTCGTGCTTAACGAGGGACGGACTTATGTTTTCTTTTCGAGACCCTTTTTTTGTTTTGTTTGCAGCGCTTGGGTTGTATGAACGCTGGGCATTTTGTTGTTGAGCCGCAGCCGTTCAGCCGGGCTTTTATACGGTTGCTGAAGAATGCGTATTAAAGAACCACCGTGGATTACTGATACCAGTGTGGGTGTGTATCCTTCCGCCTAGCCTGCTAGGTGTTTTGCCGCCTCTTCTCAACCACACAACACAACCCAACGTTACAAAATGGCGCCCGAACATCTTCTCTTGGACCTCAGTATGCAGTATCTTCGAGCAGCGGATGATTGATACACTGAAAGGTACATCAGAAAGTAGAGCTAGTAGTAGCCTGCCATACTTCGCGGAACAGAGTTCCCCCACTTAAAATGATGACAGAGGTCAGTAATTTGCACCAGAGGTACACTTCAACTGTGAGAGACAGAATGTGGAAAAAAAAATCCATGAATCCACATGGTAGGATTTGTAAAGAATTTATTCGTAAATTCAGGGTGGAAAATAAGTATTTGGTCACCTCAAACAAGGAAAATCTCTGGCTCTCACAGACCTGTAACGTCTTCTGTAAGAAGCTTTTCTGTCCCCCACTCGTTACCTGTATGAATGGCACCTGTTTGAACTCATCATCTGTATAAAAGACACCTGTCCACAGCCTCAAACAGTCAGACTCCAAACTCCGCCATGGCCAAGACCAAAGAGCTTTCGAAGGACACCAGGAAAAGTATTGTAGACCTGCACCAGACTGGGAAGAGTGAATCTACAATAGGCAAGCAGCTTGGTGTGAAAAAATCAACTGTGGGAGCAATCATCAGAAATGGAAGACATACAAGACCACTGATAATCTCCCTCGATCTGGGGCTCCACGCAAGATCTCATCCCGTGGGGTCAAAATGATCATGAGAACGGTGAGCAAAGATCCCAGAACCACACGGGGGGACCTGGTGAATGACCTGCAGAGAGCTGGGACCAAAGTAACAAAGGTCACCATCAGTAACACACTACAACGGCAGGGAATCAAATCCCGCAGTGCCAGACGTGTTCCGCTGCTGAAGCCAGTGCATGTCCAGGCCCGTCTGAAGTTTGCCAGAGAGCACATGGATGATACAGCAGAGGATTGGGAGAATGTCATGTGGTCAGATGAAACCAAAGTAGAACTTTTTGGTATAAACTCAACTCGTCGTGTTTGGAGGAAGAAGAATACTGAGTCATCCCAGAACATCCACTTAAAGGGGAAACACTCATGTCTGCCAAGGGAAGACACTGATCCTTAACAGATGAAGCATATCGTGAGTGGACTCATCAGGAGAACTAGATACAGCTGGTCTCAAGTGTGTGGCGGACTAGGTAGTTGTGTCATGACTCAAGAATGGGGTAAACAGGACGACTGATCCGTGTTAAGGACAGAATGAATGGGGCCATGTATCGTGAGATTTTGAGCCAAAACCTCCTTCCATCAGTGAGAACTTTGAAGATGAAACGAGGCTGGGTCTTCCAACATGACAATGATCCAAAACACACCGCCCGGGCAACAAAGGAGTGGCTCCGTAAGAAGCATTTGAAAGTCCTGGAGTGGCCTAGCCAGTCTCCAGACCTCAACCCCATAGAAAATCTGTGGCGGGAGTTGAAAGTCCGTGTTGCTCGGCGACAGCCCCAAAACATCACTGCTCTCGAGAAGATCTGCATGGAGGAATGGGCCAAAATACCAGCTACTGTGTGTGCAAACCTGGTAAAGACCTATAGTAAACGTTTGACCTCTGTTATTGCCAACAAAGGTTATGTTACAAAGTATTGAGTTGTATTTTTGTTATTGACCAAATACTTATTTTCCACCCTGATTTACGAATAAATTCTTTACAAATCCTACCATGTGGATTCATGGATTTTTTTTTCACATTCTGTCTCTCACAGTTGAAGTGTACCTCTGGTGCAAATTACTGACCTCTGTCATCATTTTAGGTGGGGGAACTTGCACAATCGGTGGCTGACTAAATACTTTTTTGCCCCACTGTACATAGCGGCAAAGTAGAGCTAGTAGTAGCCTGCCATACTTCGCGGAGACAGACCAGGCTGGCCTCGACGCGGACGTCCGATTCGCCGGATCACGGAAGTGTGTTTCTACGGCAACGAGTGGAGCCGCCGCAGCGCTGTTTTCGGGATGTATTATCGTCATCTGCCGAACGCCTTTACTGCGACATTTTTGGATTAACGTGGATTCACGCTACTTGGACGCGAGATGGATGCCGCTTCTTCATAGTTTCTGAAGTACATGTAAGCGGAGTAAAGCGCACCGGATTTTTTTTTCTTCCTCGCCAGCTGAGCTCACGCTGCAGACTTTGCTTCGTTCGTACGGTCTCTGCAAGTGGGAACTTTTCCACGGGACAAACCTCTATACCGCGTCAGGACTGGACAAGTTTGGTGTCCTCTGGAAAATCGCCGAACTGATGTTGTGAGTGTATTTAAAAAAAAAAAAAAAAAAAAACAAAAAAAAGAACGCTGTCTATATTTCAAACTGATTTGCTATTGATTCTCACTGGCTTAACTGTCCTTATTGAAATGCTGTTTTAAGTGCATCTGACTTGAAAAGGTGTTGCTCCCCACCACAGGGAAAAGGGTAACACCACCTGGGTCTGGGTGCAGTTCCCCCCTCCAGGGGCAAGGGTACCTAGACCCGGTTTAGAGTACGCTTGGGGAGTGTGATCGTGTGTACAGCGTCTCTTTATGTCTGTCTCCACGTTGGTTGAGTGTGGAGTAAGTGCATATGAGAGCATGAGGGTGGGAATGGATGTTTGTATCTGTGTGTGCCTGTATTTCTGTGTCTATATGTCAGGTTGGGTGTCAGGCGCCACCTCTCTGGGGACATCTTAGGCCCTCCAAGGTTTGGAGGCCTATCTCCCCCTACCACCACTTCCCCTGCCAGTGGCGGACTCCCTCAGACATCGGTGCGTTGGTGGTTCTTTGTGTCCGGGGGTGGGCGTCCGGGTACACACCGGCTCACTCCTTGGCGGCCGCTTGTCGGGGCCTGGGGCCTGGGGCTCGCTCGGGCCCCCTTTGGAGGTGGGGTGCCCCCGGCCTCTCGGCCTGGGGCTCGGTCACTCAGGCACAGCTGGGGGCCGGCGGAGCTCACGGGCGCGTCACTGCAACTCCCCCTGGCTTCTGCTCCGCGGCTGCTGGGCGAGCCCTCATCTGGGACTCTCCTCAGCTCTTACTGGAACAGTGGCGCGGCTGCCCCTCTGTTGGTCTTCCGTGGTCTCTTGTGTTCTGGGGGCCTCTGGATGTCTGGAGTTTTGATCTCTCTCTTGTGGCAAGTAAGCAAGCTAGAAGACTGGCAAAGTTATGGAAGCAACACATTAACAAGAGAATTCTGAGTAAAACCAAAGTTACTTCCCCTAGTAACTAGTTACTTTGAAAGTAACGAGTAACTTGAAGTAACTGAGAACTGAGTTACTTTTGAGAGAAGTAACTAGTAATGTAACTAAGTTACTATTTTAAAGTAACTTACCCAACACTGCTCCTCACTGCCTCCTGTGTGTGTGTGTGTGTGTGTGTGTGTGTGTGTGTGTGTGTGTGTGTGTGGGAGGTACTGGGTTCCTCACAGACGGTGAGGAACTGGTTTTATTTTGTTGTATTTATCCGCGACACCTTAAAGGCGTCCATGAAAATATTGTCGAGCATAAACCGGTCCGTGGCGCAAAAAAAGGTTGGGGACCGCTGTTCTAGTGTACAAAACAGGGGGAGGCATTTTCTCATTACATGATACACTGATACAGTTGAGCTCAACAACTGTTAGCATCAAACCGCCCTACCCCACCCCTTTCCATTTTCAGATAAGTTCAAACTTTTAAAACTAGCTGCACAAACTGAATAATGACCCCCTTTAATAAAACCAATGTTGTTAAAATTGTTCTTTTTTTATTACTTTGTACAAATGTGGTTGCAGAGGCTCTCATCCTTTCTATAGTTTTATTTTGATTGTGAGTGAATTACTAATTAAAAACCGATTTGACAAAGAACAATGTTTTGTGGTTATTTGAGTTGTTGTTCCGCTCAGCTCAAAGCAGTCTGGCCATTGTGATCTTGACGAGGCATTTTCATCCAGAGAAATATTACTTAATATGTTACTTTTTCATACCACTTTCTGTAAACCCTAGAGATGTGTGTGTGTGTGTGTGTGTGTGTGTGTGTGTGTGTGTGTGTGTGTGTGTGTGTGTGTGTGTGTTTTATATAAATAAATAAGTAAACAGCAAAATACAACGCTGGTGTTCCAAATCAAAGAAAAAGTAATGTTGCAGAGCCCTGATTTGATCATCACTGTGCTATCGGTGCTGCTGTTTTTAACTCAACATGACAGCCACACATTGGAGATCTGAAAATTTAAACTGAATACATTTAAACACCACAGATCACTCACTGTGTTCAACACTTTGACCCATGGCTTAATAAAGGAGACCAGGAAGTCACTTTCTTTTGGCTCCAGATCAAACTGGAATTTATAGATTGAGCAGCTGATAAATAGTTTACAAATGTTACTGATACATTTTCTAATCTGTGTTCTATTAGCTGCATTTCCAGCAGTGTGAAGCAGACTGAGGGGCAGATTCAAGCCAAACCTGTTTGCTTCTAAACTGATGGTGTTAGTAATGTATGTCTTAACAAGTTGCTTACATAAAACGTATTAATTCAGCAGACAATCTATGTCATGCTTAAAGCATACTATAAATTGAATGACTAATTCAAATGTGATGCTTCCTGTTCATTTTAAACCAAAACTCTGAACATAATCTCAACAGGAGCATATTTCCATGGTGATCTTACCAGGTAACAAGAGAGCCACCTGAAACACTGAAAAGAAATTAGGCTCAGCGTGCATCACTAACAGATTAACATTGCTTCACTGTCCACCACTCTGAAGCCAGTCGCCCAGAAGAGGGAGACTAAATACTGAAAAGGCTGCCAACCCAGTACATCATAATAATATGCTAAAAATACAGAAATGTTATTGAAGCTGTGTGATTTAGCTAAAAACAGTATGTGATATTCTGACTACTGCAATACAAAGTTAAAGAGTCAGCTATGATATAACATTTAATTTAAAAAAAAACATACAGAAAAAACAGTCATCTGGCACAGGTAATCATTAGATATAAAATAAATTAAAACAATAACAGAAGAACCTGAAGCATCTCATATCAGCATCTCAAGAATGAATATTTCAAACTTATTAATTTCATGATAACTCACATATGAGGAGGGTTGTTACTGTCAGGTAAGGCTACACTCCCATTCTGCGCCTCAGAGAGTTTCAGTAGCATGATGTCATTCTTTCTATTAAAGATATTTAAGATATTTGTCTTCCAGATGCTCGTCTTAAAGATCTTTTTCTTTGCCACTTTCTGGACTTGTCCTGGATCTGGATGGACTCCAACAATCGCGCTCAGATTCCTGCACAAGAGAAATAGTGACTGAAATAGCGACTGTGCTTGCTAAAAATAAGAATGAGCAGTGTTGTTATTATCATATTATTGCTATGAAAAAATATTGGCAATTATTTTTGCTTCAGTATTTTAAGACATATTGCAAGCCAATCTTTAAATTAATTTTTAATGTTTTTATGTGAAACTATAATTTTCTCACCATCCACTCTTTTGGCAGTGAGCTGCAGTCAAAACCCACTGTGGATGGATCAGTGAGCCGCCACAGTAACCCTCGATTCCAGGGGTGTCAAACTCCAGGCCTCGAGGGCCCGTGTCCTGCAGGTTTTAGATCTCACCCTGGGTCAACACACCTGAATCAAATGATTAGTTCATTAACAGGCTTCTGGAGAACTTCAAGACATGTTGAGGAGCTAATTTAGACATTTAAATCAGCTGTCTTGGATCAAGGACACATCTAAAACCTGCAGGACCCTTGAGGCCTGGAGTTCGACACCTGTGCTCTATTCCATCCTTTTGTGAAATAACTTTCACGTGATAGTGACCCTCATTTTGACAGTCTTGACTACCATAGATTCTCTTGTGCAAATCCACCATGGTGCTTACTGTGACACCTGAAAGACAGAATAATTAATTTAAATGTCTGTATCCACAAACTGGAAAACAGCATCTTCTGAGAAAATATGATGGTCATAAACAGAAATGTGCGAGACAGATTCCACTCATGAAATTCATTCAGGCTTCACTGAGTTTCTGTACAAAATTCTGGCAAACGTGCATTAATTGATGTCAAAGGGGAGACAAAAAAATGGAATAAACAAACAGTACTTGAAGGATCAGCTGTGTTGCAGGCAGAATGTGGGAAGACAGGAAATCAACTCAGAAAGATAATCTGACCAAATAATTCAATTTCAAATAAATTCCTTGCGCGTAAATTCAACAACAGACAAAGAAGCTACAGTTCCTGTAGCTAACTCTGCTTCAGTTACACGCTCTCGTGGGTTGCTCTCTGCACTCGCAAATCGACTCAGTTGATTGGTCACTCTGATGGACACTTCAGGTTACTGCAGTAAACCAAGTTACACTGTGGCAGCGATAGAAATGTAAACTGTATTTGTTTAAAATTTGAAAAATAAAGTTTGCTGAATTCATTATAAACAGTTGTTGTTTGCTGTGGAACAGTGGCAATACTGACAGCTGTCACTGGATTACTTTACCTCTGCTGCCTTCAGGTGAATGTATTGCTATTCACCCTATGCAGCGAGCTTAACATAAGAGGAGATGGTTCCAGGAACGACAGGACACATCGCTTTGTCTTTGTGTCTTTAACAGACCGTTTTTGTCTCTTTTAATTTGTAAGACTGTGAACATACAGTAAAATAATACGTAAGCATCAGTATCAACATATTTTGTAAACAAAACAGAAGTTAGCAACATAGCTTTCCTTATGCTTTACATTCACCATAAACATCTTCCTTATACGTTCAAATAACCTTTTAAGTAACATGAAAGTAACAAATCTTACAGAAAATTAAGTTAGACATTGCTTACTTACAGATTATGGCTCAACAAACTCCCCAACGATGTAAACTGGGCTTAAAGTTGTGCAGCTTGTTTTCTGCTCCATGCATTTTCTCACACTGCCTGCGTGAACTTTTTCTGCTGCTTACAACACATCACCAAAGGGGGCAGTGTAGTGCACACCAAACAACCAAAGAAGAAGCCACAAACTGAAGGGGTAATACTGCCCACTATTGGGAAACCTGAGAAATGCGCCAGCCAAAGAAACCCAACAAAGTAACAACCGAGGGGCAGAATATTACCGCTGAAGAAACCAGAGCATTCTAAGGCAGTGGTTCTCAAACTTTTCACAATGAGTACCACCTCATAAAATATATGGCTCTTAAAGTACCACCCTTATGAACGACATTAAAGTACAGTAATATAGGCCTATTTAACACCATAATCAGTTTACACAGACAATTTTATTTCTTATATGAATGTTATTTGTTTTATCTGTCATAAACAGGATGTGACAAGTGATAATAATAACAGCTGTACTGCATTAAAACATTCACAGCAGGTGGGATATCCGGTCTTTAAGTGATGACATATGAACCCTGCTTCCAGGTCCCAACAACTCTGCATTTATTAAGGCTGTTGTGTTTTTAACATGTTTTAATGCTTTGTATCTTGTTCTATTTAATCTTTAAGCCCCTAAAAAAGTCAGTGATCACTGTTGGCCTGTCTCTGTTTTTATTAGCACTATTCATTTTAAAGCTCAGTTTTCAAAAGCAAGAGAGCAAGCAATTTATTCATATAGCACTTTCAGACAACTCCCAGCTGAAAACAAAGTGCTTTATACTAAGTTAAATAATAAGTTACAAAAAAAATATATAAATATAAAATGCACAGGGAGCCCGACACAGAGGCCTCAGATTGCGGGGTTCACTTGGCGCACATTGAGCCGAGGAGGACAGGGGTCAAGAAGGAGCGATGAGGCAGGTATCCACAGGGTCCAGGAATCGTCGATGCACAAAAACCTCCTACCCACTCCATGACACGCTGGCTAGCCACAGAGGCACGTTCAGTGAGAGACTGAGATTACCAAAAAGCACCACTGAATGACATAGGAAATCATTCCTGCCTGTGGCCATCTCCCTGTACAACTCATCCACCTAATGCACTATATACTGCAATAGCTACACCCTTTTTGCAAATGCTCTTCTTTCTTATTCAGATATTTATTAGTAAGTGACTTATATGTATATATATATTGTGCTATTTCTTACTTCTTGTATGGTCTATTTTTGTTACTGTTTGTACTGGAGCACTGTAACCAATATAATACCCCTAGGGATCAATAAAGTAAACAGAGCTACCTAGATAACTTAAATTACATAGTTGAAAGCATATGTCTAGTGTTTGTGTATTTATACACAAACACTCATATATATATATATACATACACATA
>NW_024582604.1:496722-506633 GCF_018398535.1 Haplochromis burtoni
ACTTCCTGGCTTGTGTAGCCACTAGGTAACAAAAGCTCAAAACTGCCCCTGGCATCCTGGAGCACTTCCGTTGTGCTTTGGAATTTGTACGACGTGCTTTGAAGTTTGTACGTGATTTGCAGTTTGTACGTATTTCGGAGTTTGTACGTATTTTGCAGTTTGTACGTATTTCGGAGTTTGTACGTATTTTGCAGTTTGCACGTGTTTTGAAGTTTGTACGTGTTTTCTCTCTAGGGGCCAGCGTAAATATACTTTTATTTATTCACTTCACATAAAATGTAATAAATAAACTATAAAATACAAAAACCAACTATTTACATTTCAACTTTTAACTATTTAAATTTTCAGCTTTCTCCTTTTAAACAAATTTAAAGTGAAACAACACAAAACACTGCACTTGATGAAATGATAATTAATGTAATGGTAATGATGATGGTTATGAATAGTAGCAGTAAAATATTTCCCTGATCTCCACACCGAGTTATTCATCTTAGAGCACTTTGTGTGTGTTTAACAACTCCACAACATTAATAGATGATTCCTTTGCTCTAAACTGAAGATTTGTTTATTTTGGGTTTTGCACATTTTGTTTCTGAATAATTGTTTGATTTGTAAATTCTTATTTCTGTGTTATGTAGAGAAATGACACTCTACATATTTGAAAACACAGACTTTGACCATCTGCATCCACTGAGGAAACACAGCACTACAAGCACAAAAGTAGATTTGGTGGAAATTTCAAACAGCACTGCCTCATACTGTGTATGGTTGTGTGTGTGACAAATAAAATTTGAATTTGATAACAATAGAGCTATTTTTCTGAAATCACAAAAGGTAGTAAAAGTCAGCAAAACAGCAATTGTTGAAGCTGCTTCCTGTTTGAGGGAACTGACCATTCAACCACTTAGACTTTTAAATGACCTTTTTCAACAATAAAGCCCAGGAATGACACTGAATCAACATGAAATTCACATTTCTCACCTTTTAAATTGAGATGTTTTTTTTCTAGGAGACATTTGAGAAGGACTTGACAGGTATAAAACAACTGAGAGAAGTTAAGAATATTGTTGAAATAAAGAAAATGTGGATGATGAAGTCACAAAGGATGTCATTGACCAGGGCCTGAAAGACTCCTGGTGCGTTTGCTGAAAATGCTATTTTCAAATAACCGAAACGACCCATGTGGGTTTAAGAATTATACTGATTACTGGAAGGTGAAGGAGGACCAGTAAGCGAGTCAATGGAGCAGTCATAAGGACGATGAGGTGTGAGATAAAGAGCTAAACCTCCTCTCACTTTGGTTAAGGGTAAACAGCCTATTGCCCCAAACTCACTTAAAAGTATGTGAAGAGAAGATTCCCCCTGGTGGAAAAAACAAACAAAAAACAAACAAAAGTAAAATCCAATCTCTACAGCCTTAAACAACAAATAATAGTAATAAAATAATATCTAAACCACAGAGGAGAGTATACACTAGAGCAGGAGTGTCGAACTCCAGACCTTGAGGGCCGGTGTCCTGCAAGTTTTAAATATCACCCTGGGTCAACACACCTAAAACAAATGATTAGTTCATTACCACAGTGTAAAATCTAATTAGTTCCCAGAACTCAAAAGAATTGAGGAAACTCGTTGCCTCAAAAAAACTAAGTAAAGCTTACTTAAGATGACTGTTAGGACAACTTATACAGTGCAAGTCTACAGTATTAAGAATAACTTGATATTTCTGACTGTACAATACTAATTGTTTACCTACTGACAAACATTTCAAGTTCAACTAAATGAAAAAACAATTTGTGGTAACCTGAATATGATTAAAAATAATTAACAACACTTTTTGTAATGATGTTAAAATCAGCCCAACTTTTATTTTCAAACACAACAAAGTATAACAGCCAACATACTGGACACTGTTCTGCTGAACAACAAACAATTATATTGCCATCACTGTTATAATCTTACAATGAAACAAAGTCTCAGATGTAATTATTCTGAAAATAAGTTTAGGCCTACCACAAGTTTGTTTTGTACTTACATTACTTATATAATCAAAATAAAATATTTGTTGTTCTGTCACAAGTGCAGTCTCTGATTTAAACAACACATTTGTTTTTCATTCCAACACAGGAGCTGGAATGTTGTAATATTTTAAGGATGCTTGTTTCCAGTCCAGGCATTACTGCCTGAATGACTGTCATGGATCGAGGTGATCCAAATGTAGGTGCAGAAGAAAGTCTTTAACTTCCCTTAAGTACAGTGGCAGTGGATGTGGGTTGGAGATGCAATGAGCTTGAACCTGCAGGCGACCATCTTCACTGACCACACCATCTGTGACGGAGGACTCATCTCTCCTGGTGTCCTGCAAGCAAACAATCATATTTTTTGGAACATGAACTTAATTGCTTTCTTAAAACATTTTTTTCTGCATTTGGTATAAAACAGACTCCAATTTAGACAATCTCAGGCTCCCTCCCCACCGGAGAGGTGACATTCAATGTCCCAATTGTCAGTCTGGATAGCCGTGACCACCACCCAACACACAATAATGTCATGAAAGCATCATTTTAAAAAGGGCTATGCAAACATGGCCAATAACTTTCATTCTAATGATGTGCAAAATGATTTGGGCACAAAACAAATTTTGCTGTTAGAAAACTTGCAGACTTCACTATATACAGTGTAGACCCTCTAAACTAAGTTTGGGGGATGTGATCTTTCAAGAAATGCAGACCAAACTGTTGTTGTTTGTTTACTTACACAGCATGTCTTGTAGAATTAACTGGAGTCACCAGCAACAGCATAGTGCAGTCATATCTCAAGTCTAATAACAGAAGACAGGAAAAGATCAGTAAGAAACAACTTCCCCAAACCAAAGCACAAATAAAACAATAAGTAAAACAGGCTGATCTAAAGTATGATTAAAGTTCAGCCTGATTAATATAAATGTCACTGACAGTTGCTAATATATTGGAAAACCAAAATACTTACCACTGAGTTGATGTCTTTCTGTCCAACAACAGGAGTGCTGGTCCCGAGCCTCAAAGACAGTAAGAAGCAAGCAGAGGGAGAAAAAACAGAACATTTTTCAGAAACCGATTTGATCCTTAATGGCTGTGCAATAATTGTAACATAGAGTCTACTTATGATGCCAGCGGCGGAATTCTCTCACCATGCGATGATCGAGAATGGCAGACCGCGGCACCCAAGAACGTTCTTCCGGATCGTACCCCTCCCAATCCACCAAAAACTGAAAGCCCCTACCACGGCACCGGGCATCCATTATGCGAGTAATGGAATATGCCGGGGCGCCGTCGATAACCCAGGCAGGTGGTGGGGGCCCAGAGGGCGGGCACAAAGGGCTTGTCCGGACGGGCCTAACCTGATAATCCGGAGCAGGAGTGCGACGGCGATCCGCCAATGCCTTGTTCCGCTCGGCCGTTCTCAGGAGTGCTGCGCGCGTGGCCCGCCAGACCCGACGACAGCGCCTAAGGTGGTGCTGGACCGAGGGAACCGCCAGCTCACCCTCAGAGATGGAGAGGAGAGGGGGTTGATACCCCAGCGACGCCTCGAAGGGCGAGAGTCCAGTCGCCGATGACGTGCTGGCGTTGTGGGCATACTCCACCCAGGCCAACTGCTCGCTCCAGGTCGCTTGGTTCGATGATGCGACGCAACGCAACATGGCCTCCAGCTCTTGATTGGCCCTTTCGGTCTGACCATTAGTTTGGGGGTGGAACCCGGAGGACAAACTGACCTGAGCTCCCAATTCTGCACAGAACTCCTTCCAAACCCGCGAGGTGAACTGAGGGCCACGGTCGGAAACGATGTCCTGGGGTATGCCGTGGAGCCGAAACACATGCTGCGTCAGTAACTGGGCCGTCTCCAAGGCAGAAGGGAGCTTGGGCAGAGCAATGAAGTGGGCAGCCTTGGAAAAACGGTCAATAATGGTTAGAATGGAGGTGTTACCTGCAGAGGGAGGCAAGCCGGTGACGAAGTCCAGGGCGATGTGCGACCATGGGCGTTTTGGAGTGGGTAACGGTCGCAGGAGGCCAGAAGCAGGCGAGTTGGTGGTTTTGTTCCGTGCGCACACCGGGCATGCCGCAACATAGTTCTGGACATCGAGAACAAGAGAGGGCCACCAAAACAAACGTCGTAGAAAGGAGACAGTGCGATTTTTACCTGGGTGGCACGAAAACTTGGCAGTATGTGCCCAGTGAATGACCTGACTACGCGCTGTGGCCGGAACATAAAGTTTCCCTTTCGGGCCCGTGCCAGGGTCGGGCTCCTGTCGCTGGGCGTCCCTGACCACCTTTTCAATCTCCCATGTTAGTGCACCCACAATGCAGGTGGGGGGCAGGATGGGTTTTTCCTTCTCGTCCTCATCGGTCACGGGTGCGAACTGGCGCGACAGGCTTAGTGTTCCTAGAACCGGGCCTGTAAGTAATGGAGAAGTGAAAACGAGTAAAACAGTAAACAGTAAAAGTAAAACACAAAACAGCATAACAGTAAAAGAAGAACTGACTGCGTTACAGTCAGTGCGGGAGCAGCAGCTTTGCTCATGCGCGGTTCATTTGCAGTTTGGACGCATAGGTGTGAACATCTCCTGCAGCTGGGGGAGGACTATCCTCCGCCCGTGAGCGCTTTAGCACGGGTGAGGTGCCCACGGCAGCACCGCTGCTTGTTGAGAGTAAGAGCAACACGCCCTTTCACGTCAAAAAGTCGTCATAAATAAGTCTCCAATAACACCAGAAAAAGTCGCCAGATTTGTCGCTAGTCGCTTTTTAGAAAAAAAAGTCGCTAAGGGGTCTGAAAACTCGCTAAATATAGCGACAAAGTCGCTAAGTTGGCAACACTGCGCACGCCAAGGGGCTGCGAGACATTTATACAGCCGTATTTCGCACATGACTATGAAAGGCGGAAGAGGAAGTAGTTCCTTTGAATGTAGACAATCCGAATGTTATAGTTTCTTTCCACTGTGTTCCTGTTAATGATAAACTACAAATTTACTCTAAATTACTAAAATATCGATATTTTAATGTGAGAATCGATTCTAGAACATAAATGACTGGTATCGATCCGCACATCACTACAAAATAACCAGCTTCACTCATTCCATTTCAAACAGGACAGTGGCAACAACAGTAGGCTATGGCCAATGTTAAGTTTTAGATTTTAAATAGGCTGTATACATTTCAGTGGGAGCAATAGGACAGTCAAATGTCGCTGATTTTACTACAGAGTGGGACGGATTGTAGGGTAGCTAGCATTGTCGCAAAACACGTTTTCAACACTGTAGGTTACCTGGGTGTAATGTTTTTCAGCTAAAAATAAACATGGTCTGACTCCTACCTAACTATATAAAGAGTAACTGAAGGTTAAATGCAGCTAATATGTCCTGTTTTAAGCCAGGCACTACACCTCCGCTCCGCTGCGTCTCAGCCACCATCGCTCTGGCAGCAAGAGCACTAGAGCCAGAGTAGGGGAGAGGCGAGCTGGAACAAACCATTTTGGGAGGGGGGGTATCTATACTTTTGTTGTTAAAATGTTACGTCTCAACCAAGTACTGTATGCTTTTTATATTTTTAGTAGTGTGTCACACAAACAGCAAATATTGTCAAAAAAAGTAAGAAATCTTTGGGGGTGCTTTGATTCATTTTGGCACCCCCAAAAATGGGCTAAAATCGCCCCTGCTACCAACTATACTTGTGTGTTTCCTCAGTGGCTTTAGATGGTCAAATTCTGTGTTTTTACATACATAGGCTGTGTCCCAATTAAGAGACTGCAAGCTTGAAGTACGCGCACTACACATAGTACGCACCGTACATAGTACAGTACGAGAAGTGCGGAAGTGAGAGGCTTGTGAAATGGGACGGTATACGCTTCGTCGCGCTGTTCAGGTTGCCTAGCAACCATGATACTAACCGCGAGACACGTTACATACAGCTTTGTTTGACAGAAATGAAGGAGAAAAATGTTTTGTTGGTCATTCATTTTTGTCATGACATCACTTTAGTTGAGTATCTGAGGCTGAGACCACGGGACTGTAAAACATGATTGTTGGGCTTCATTTCTGTGCTGAACAGTCATTTAAGATTAGTTAGTAAATAACAATTAGTTAATGTTGTTCATGAGACTAAAGTAGAGAGAGAGAGAGAGAGAGAGAGACAGAGAGAGAGAGAGAGAGAGAGAGACAGAGAGAGAGACAGAGACACAGAGACGAGAGAGAGAGAGAGAGGAGAGAGAGACAGAGAGAGAGAGAGAGAGAGAGCATTTCAAATAATTAAAAAAAAAAAAAAGTTTCGGATTTACCTTTTGAATTTGTATGTGTTGGAGTTTGTACGTGTTTTGTCTCTAGGGCCACTAAATATACTTTTATTTATTCACTCCACATAAAATGTAATAAATAAATCATATAACACAAAAATCAACTATTCACATTTCAACTTTTAACTATTTAAATTTTCAGCTTTCTCCTTTTACAAATTTAAAGTGAAAACAACACAAAACACTGCAAACCACAACACAATTAAATATAAATTAATGTAATGATGATGGTTATGTGTCGTCTTACATAGGTATGTGAACAAAGTGTATGTCTGTGTGTTGTCTCTGTGTGTGTGTGTGTGTGTGTGTGTCAGAGTGTGACCCCATAAACGACTTCCCTAAACCTGCTGGTCTGGAAGTCCAGCAGTTCATCTAAACAAAAGGCACTTAGACTAAAACAGACAGATGTGTTTATCACCATAAAACAATAAAATAAGGTACGACCTCTCTCATGACCCCAGGATCTGTGTGTGCATGCCAGTACACTCTGGAAGGCACACAGTCTTTACAGACTGCTAAGGATCAAACCTCTATCATTATGCGATTATAAAACTAAGCATATATGAGTAAATATTTCTAAGCATAAATGACAATCATTAATATAAACCTGACACCGGCTCTAAGAGCCATTTCGTTCATGACCGACACATCACTAAGGGAAATGAACAAGAAGCTCAAAAACTAATGGCATGAAAATAATTTACCAGAACAGCTGTAAATAATCCCCAAACTAAAAATTCTAATAATAAACAAAAGGCACAGAAGCCTGGAACCATGACAGCAAAACTTAATAAAGGATTGTTTAACTTGGTTACACAGATATGTGATTACCTGAAGAATAGTTTAAAAAGAACACACGCAAACACACACATATGGAATAAGTGCAATAGTTGACTCACCAACCCACGGAACAGATGAGCCATTGCTGTCATTCAGCTTGCAGTGAATGCTGTGCTGGGACCTTTTTAAAGCCTGTTCTCACTGTGCTGGTGGCCATGGAGCCACCAATCACAGAGCATAATTTTATCACAAAACCCCATTGGTTGGGACATTCTTCATGCAAATTTTAAATATGACTTTATCTTTTTTTTATGTGTTGCATGTCATTAATTAGTATTTTTCTTCCATGTACTGACAAAGGGAAAGACCCTACAGTATAAGGAGAAGTTACTTTTTTAATACAATTTGACCACAGCTGGACTGGCCATCAGGTGTACAGGGTGCACTGAAAAAGAGAACGTGTTGGATTTACTTAATTCAGTACTGTACATTGGTTGCACACAATTTTTTTGCTTTGGGTGAAACGTAAACAACTGTGTTATATCGATCAACTTATTCATATTCATAAACCTGTTCATTTTCTGTTCATAAAACGTGATTGAAACATGTTTAGATGAAGCAAGTTAAGCTCTTGGAATATTTCAATCATTCACAATTTTGTCATTTTATTTCAACACTATTCAGTAACTTTTACCCAATTCTACTTGGTCACTTAAACACTGCATGTTGTCTTCATATTACATAATATTCAGCAAAGTCTAGATTTTGGTTAACATACAAAATTCAATGGATTTACAGGTTGCAGGAGGGCTGGGGCATAACGCAGAAGTTATAGGGTACACCCTGGTTAGGGTGCCAGTCTATCACATAAGCTGTGTCCCAAAACGTCGGCTGCATCCTCCGGAGGCCGCATTTGAAGGCCGATTGCGTCACAGCCAGTAGTGATGGGTCGGTCGCGAACGAAATGGCTCTTAGAGCCAGGTCTTTGACGTGAACGACGCGAACCGGCTCCTTATCGCGAGCCGTGGGTTGTTTTTTCTCTCCTTTCTCTCACCCTCTCTTGCACTTTTTTTCCGCTTCACTCCGCACGCGAGCCTTGTGCTTTACGCCAGGGCTCTAGAGTGCGACCAAATTTTTCAGTGGTGCGCCTAAAAAAATATATATTTTCGGGTAACAAAAAAAAAATCTCTGCAACTCTCCGTGTGGTCAACAACAGACACACATTATGCCCCTATCGTGGACTAAACCAATCAGAGATAGTCAGGGGCGGGACCTCTCTGATTGGCCGTGGTCCAGTTGAAAGTGCAGGTGGAAGAGAGAGGTGAGTAGCTTGAATAAAGCGATATCAATTCATTAACGGATTCCACACAAAGACCTAAACACAGAGCGGACCTGACGCATCAGAATCAGCTTCGTCTTTCTCGGCTTTCTCACCCGACGGCCCGAACACGGACACGCTGTCGGAGCTTAGCGATTCTGATGCTTCGGGTCCGCTCTGTGTTTACATCTTTTTTGCGCTAGAATAAAATACAAACAAACACTGAAACTAATGAAAAATTACACATGATATATGAACTGTGGAAACTAACTGAACAATAAAACTCAGAATAAACAAATTCAAACATTATATGAAAGGTATAAACTGATTTGCATCTTATTGATTTGCAGGCTCACTTTGCTCCAGGACTTGACGACTGGCCCAACCCGTACAGTCTTTGTCTCTTAATACTGAATGTTGAAAACTGATACTCATGGACACCTTATTTCAGCCTCTTTACTTTGCATAACAGACCCAAAGCATTACATTAACATGATGTTGTCTAGTGGACCAGCACGTCCATTACATGTTTTGCCGTTATTGCTGTTAGCCGAGTTATTCATCTTAGAGCAGTTTGTGTGTGTTTAACAACTCCACAACATTAATAGATGATTCCTTTGCTCTAAACTGAAGATTAGTTTATTTTGGGTTTTGCACATTTTGTTTCTGAATAATTGTTTGATTTGTAAATTCTTATTTCTGTGTTATGTAGAGAAATGACACTCTACATATTTGAAAACACAGACTTTGACCATCTGCATCCACTGAGGAAAACACAGCACTACAAGCACAAAAGTAGATTTGGTGGAAATTTCAAACAGGACTGCCTCAGTGTGTGACTGTGTTGACTATAGCTAAGGACATTAGTGCTAAGTCATGATTTTCTCAGGATGTTGCTGCTCGCTGACTTCAGCTTACAACAAATTCCACTTCTGCTCACCCAGCATTTGTTTCATGTAAAGTACATTTATGCTTTTGATCTGTATTTACCAGTAATGTTTTTAATTGAATGTCCTCCTCTTCTGTATATGTGGATCAGTGGACCACATCCACAAATGGCAAATCTGTGAGGAACAGAGACAGTCAGCCATCAGTCAGTCACAAGTTTTTCTTTTTAACGAAAAAAAAAAAAAAATAAATCAGTTGATTTCAACATGCCACAGAAGACACTCCACCACACTAATACAGGGACCCATAATGAGACATCAGTCCTCTGAGATCTGAGAGGAGACTGTTTCTCATAGTTTACTTCATACAAACAAAGTTTATCTGGACATACTGACATACAAAAAGCTTAACAAACACCACAAACTGACAACTGACCACAGAGCATATAATTAAAGTCTTTTTGTTGGCTCTGTTGGGCATTTATAAAGAGACCATGCCTGGTAAGATAACGCAACATTTATGCAGCACTGTTAGCGAAGCCATGCTGAAACCAAACCCAAATTTCATTGCAAAGTGTTTATGACAAAGGATTTAGCTGATGCTGCGA
>NW_024582604.1:506658-507815 GCF_018398535.1 Haplochromis burtoni
ACCATGCAGCCTAACAACATGCAGTAAATTGCAGGTTAAAGCAGTTTGCTTACACATTGTTAAACGGGGGAAGGGAACTAATGTGGCTGTCACATTACCCTTTTGTCCCATTTCATCCCAGGACTTGATTAAATTGCTGCTCACTTTCTACAATACTTAAAACTGATCAGTAGGACCTGAAACTGCAAACATTCAGGCCAAGAATCAGTTGGTGAACATATTAATCTACTACAATTAGCAGAAATGAATAAATAAACAGAAGAAAGTTACAGTGATAACAGAGTCATGCAAGTTTTTGACCAAGAGGTTAAACTCATGCAAATGACCTTCACCCAGGCTCATGAAAACACTGCCCTGCTTATAAACAGCAGATCATTTGTGTCAGTGTGTCAGGATGGTTTATATTTGAGCTTTTAGTTCACACAGAACAATTTTTATTAATTTTTTTTAGCGATTTCCAAAGTCTGTGAATCCCCAAATTGTTCAGTTGTTCTCTTTGCTCCCCATGAGGTCACCATGTGACAAAAACAACACCCCACTCTACACACTCGGGCCACCAGCAACTTTCTAAATCCTCAATAAAAAGCTGACAGGTTGCGATGATGTTCCAAATAACTTATTAAGAAAACAACTACCGTAATTGTCGGGCTATAAGGCGCTACTTTTTGCACAAGCTTTGAACCCTGCGGCTTTTAGTCAGGTGCGGCTTTTCTATGGATTGTCCATGATTTTTGTCATATCATAAGACGATTTGTCTTATTTGTTCCGCTGTTGTACGGCACTACGTTGCCTGGCGGAAGGGCATGTGATCAGACACACAGTATCGGGGTTCAAGAGTGGTATGTTGGTCACATGTCCATCCGCCAGGAAACATAGTGCCATTCAAGTAGCGCGAAAAACAAACTTCAAAGTAGCGCTACGCGTTCAGCGGGAGGCGTGGATGACGAGCGCCGATAAACTTGCGATAAGCAATGTAATAGAGTGAATTGTTGCCCCCCAGTGGTAAAATACAGAAGTGCCTGTTACAGGGCTAGTTCTTGGTTGACCAATATATAACAACAAAAAAAGGGTAGTTTTCTGCACCGCTAAGAAACAACAAGTTAGTGTGTGATGTCCTGCTGTTCAATAAAGGCACCTATCCACGTCCTTCTGTCCTG
>NW_024582604.1:507835-511734 GCF_018398535.1 Haplochromis burtoni
TGTCCACTCTCTCCACTGTCGTGCCACTGATGAGGGGCTTGTAATTCCTCGCCTTACATTTCCTCCTGTAGTGTCAGTACACTGATTAGGGCTTATACAGAGTCAGACTGATACACACGGTAGCTTGTATCAGTGTGTACACAAAGCTTAAGAGTGTTCAGTCTATAACGGAATTGTTTGTTGGGCAGAAACCAGAGCGTGACGAGTGGGGCAGCGGGCTGGAGGCCATGCAGTGTGCTCTGCAGCTGGAGAAGAAAGTCAACCAGGCTCTGCTGGACCTGCACAAGCTGGCTTCTCAGCATAATGACCCTCATGTAAGCGGGAGTTGGAGGGAAGAGTTTGGGGTTAAAGACTGAACTAGTTCATGCAGTATATGTTTGACAAATCATCAAATGTTAACTATAATTTGTGTGTGTTTTCCCAGCTGTGTGACTTCCTGGAGAGCCACTACCTGGATGAGCAGGTGAAGTCCATCAAGAAGCTGGGTGACCACATCACTAACCTCACTCGCATGGATGCCCACACAAACAAGATGGCAGAGTACCTGTTTGACAAGCAAGTCTGGGTGACAAGAGCTAAATACTGAGACCTAGAAGTGAGCCTGGAGTCAAAATTATAACAACACAGGCTTTGAAGTAAACTCACTTCTGCTCCACCTGTTTCACTGAGAACGATTTCTTTCCTGACTTAAAGGTGGCGTCAGTTCTTGTATGTTGTGGTGTTTTTGTGTGAAATGTCACATGGAGGGATGGATGTTATAAGGTCATGGCTTTGCTTGTAAGCTGTCAGACTTTTGGAAATGTTTCTGATCTGCTAATCTGAATAAACAATTTAAGCTAGATCTTTGGTCTGTCTACATCTGTAACTCATTTTACTGATTAGTTCAAGCAGTCGGTCTAAAGACTAAATAAATCACTGCTTCATTACCTTGTTGAATTTGTGAGATTATGATGTTGACATGTTCTCTCAGAAGGTGTACGAGTTAATCTTTGTACACATTGGTACCAAATACAAACAAGGCCATATCAGATGTAAATGTTACTGGATATCTTTTGGAGTTCTCCCCAGTGAAGTATCAACTTGACCTACACTTCTGATGCTGTGATTCATACATCATATCATACATCAATCATATCATGCTACACTACATTTGTATTTTGTCATTTTTTTCAGGAATTAAATAAACTCAAAGATTTGTGTTGGAGATTATGTATTGGAATTTCAGGAGCAAGACCACACCTCCAAACACACTTCTTCCAGCTGTCATCTATATAGGTTCCCCTAGTTCTGCAAGCTGATCATTCTCGTTTACGTGCCCAACCCTGCCCCCCTCCTTTTCCATTCTTCAACTTCTTCACTTCTATTTAGTACATGGGGATCTGCCAGGCCCAGGAGCCATCGCCAGTCCCCTTCGAGGCCTTCCCCAAACCACAGCTCAATTCATGTCAAAGCATTCACTTTTACCTACTAAACTGCTTAAAAAACTTAAAATGAGGACATGGGCCCAGCTAGTGAAGTCATTTTATTCACTAGTATTAATGTTATTTACAAATAAAATTACATCACAAAGAAATCATCTCTCACTCTTCTCTTGAAAATCCAGGTGTTTGCTCAGTTTTATATCCATGTTTTGGAAAGTATCCATGATTAAAATTTTCACCAAAATGTCTCAACAGCCACATCTGCAGGCTGGAGGTCTCAATTCAATTCAATTTAACCAATTGCCACGACTGGTTGGAGGTGACGGGAGGAAATCGGGACACGACACACTGTGGAAGCGAGCCAGATATTATACATAACTAACAATTAAATATCGAGAGATGTATAAACACTAGTGACTAAAAAGGCTGACTGGAAGAAGAAACACTCAGTGCATCATGAGAATACCCCAGCTGCCTAAACCTATTGCAACGTAACTGAGTATTCTGTCCCTCGGATTGTTTCTGAGGTATGTTATAGGTTGTAGTAATTATTGCTGTAAGTAACTGAATAGATGTGTCAACAAATATGTTTATTCCTGGCCTGCTCATGGCAAAAGCCTGCCATCTAGTGGGTCAACAGCAGAAACTCCTAGTAAAGGGAGAGAAGGAGAGTTTTGCTCCGAGCACTTAGCAAGGAAGGTCCGGTGCTTTTTTTTTTTTTTTTTTTAAAGAAGGTGTCAGAGTTTCTTTTTATTATTATTGTCAAACATTTATCACATTTTTGTGGAGCTGAATGTGTTTGAAAACCCTTTCACTTATTTACTGCCTCATATATCAACTACTACGCCTGCTGCACCCTCTCATCTTTGATGTTTGTTTAAGGACAGAAACAATTGAAATGAACATAAACTTAAATGCAACATAAGTATCATGTCAGTGGCTGCCTTATCTGTATGTTTAGGATCATTATCCTCCTGCATTGACTAAACCTGAAGGACTGTTTGTTTACTTCAGTGAGAACTCTGACATTTCTAAAGTGAAGTTTATTTATATAGAATAAAGGGTTAAGAAGCTTAAAAGTTGATGTAAGAACTACATTTACAAAAGGGTTCAACACAGTATCGCTCACAAACCAGTCCTCCTCCTGGAATGAAACTTGACAGGATCCATTCACTGCAGAAACACATGATGTTGAGATCAGAGCTCAGACTAGTTTCAGTTATAAGGAAGAGAAACTCACAGTCACTGACACTGAGAGGAGAAACGGCAGAGAAAGGAGTTCAGCTCGACCTAGAAACCTTCTCTTGTTCCATCTGTTTGGATGTGCTGAAGGTGCTTTGTTTCTCTGACAATTCATGCTTCATTTGCTCTTGAGATGGCATAATCTTTTTACAAGAATGAAAGTATGCTCTCTCTTTCTCCCGCTGTCAAAGCCGTTTCCTGTTAAAAGGGAGTTTTTCCTTCTCACTGTTGCCAAGTACTTGCTCTTAGGCTATATTAACTATTATAGTCACTCAGTCAGAGTCCTGGAAGGGACAGAAGTTGAGGGTTATTACATTTTGAGCTTGTCCACTCTTTTACAATTCAGTTAAGTTGCATTTGGATTTTAAAGGTCCTGTTCAGATTTCCTGGGGGAATTTTAATCTAGCTCCATGATATAACTAAAGATTTGCAACCTCTCATTTCAAGCAGCTGCCTTTCTGCTGGGACCTTTTTACATAATCCTACTCCAATTAGGAAGTATTATTAGAAGACACAGGATGCATTTCCAATGCAATGCAGCTGATACCCAGTTGTGGTTATTTATGAAGTCAGATGACACAAATACGACATGTCTTATAGGCATAAAGGCCTGGACGAACTCTAATTTTCTGCTTCGAATTCAGACAAAACTAACCCTAAAATTCTTAAAAACATGGCATCTAACCAGATACTTACCATGGACGGCATTACCTTGGCCTGTAGTGACACTATGAAGATTTTTGATCAGCCAAAATGATGGACACCACACAAGGACTGTCACGGCGAGTGCGATGAGCCGTGTGGGAAATAAAGGAGGATCCAAAAGCAGGCACTTGTAAAGGGGTGAGGGTGGTTTATTAAATACAAAATAAATATAGACAAACAGCAAATGGAGCACGAACTAAACTAGACTGGAAACAACTAAACTACCGAGCACAAACCTGGACAAGAATGAGAACGAGCAGAGGAGAATGACGATGGACAGCAGGGAGAACACACGGGTGAGACATGGTGGATACACAGAGAAACACAAGGGAATTACACACAGGTGGTGGACACAGCTGGGAATAATCAACAAGACGAGACAGAGGTAAAACTGAACACACTCACATGAGACGCAGACCTTCACAATAAAACAGGAACAAGAAACCATCACACTAAGACACAGACTCGACATAGAGAGAATGACACATGGAACTAAACTAAACCTGCAAAAACATGACAACTCAAAATACT
>NW_024582604.1:512521-514298 GCF_018398535.1 Haplochromis burtoni
CCGAGGGCTCTCGCGCTCACTTTTTGTGTATAGAATTTCGAAAAAACATCGGTGCAAATTATAAGTCTGTATCATGTCTGGTGTTTTCGTGTTTGTTGGTTTGTTTTTATTTTGTTTTATTTTGTGAGTTGGTTATTAGATGCTGCTCCAGCCAGCCAGAGAATCCCCCGCCGCCCCGCCCTCTCCTCCGCACCTCGCAAACGGAGGGCGCCCTTACTCCCAGCAAACGGGCGATGGAAAACCGATCGGTGCCCATGTCATCGCCAAAATGCGCTGGCTGACGTCGGGGCAGCATGAGTACGAGCAACTTTTTTTTGTTGCCCGTGATGCCGCCCCCACCACGATGCGGCCCTGGGCAACCGCCCAGTATGTTCCTCTGACAGTGCTCCACTTTTACAGTTTCAAATCCGAAAATTTCAGATTTGAAAATGAGCAGAGTGAATTTTCCTCACACACATACAACACAGATGAATGCCACATTAAGAACTGGACTTACTGTGCTGACGTGCACTGAAATTAGTGGAAAAGGATCCAGCTAACAACTGTGATCAGTGTCGAGTATCAGACAGACTTTGCATAATAATTCCAGTGTGATGTGTAAATATTGTGTGGTATTTAAAAAAAAAAGTACTGCTAAATGTAACACATAATACTTGTGCAGCTGTGCTGGAGTATCCCACAGAATTACAAAGTAAAAGCCGTGTACGCTCAGTGTTGGCCTGGACTGCAGATGTAGTCGACGGAGCACTTCCCCAGCCGCACAGGAGAGGGCGACAATACAGAAAACCTTCAACAAATGCCCCAAAACGTAGAAGAAGCAGCGCAATTTGACGCAGTGTGGAAGTCCTGAAGAGTACGACGTCCGAGTTTCAAGGTTGATTTATCTGAACGCATGTGCGGGCATGTCAGGCAGCAGGTTGATGAGAGCCATTAGAGTGAGTGAGTTCGGAGCTCCGTCAGTCCTCAGACTGCGCTCTGACGTGACTGTTCCTCAGCCCGGGCGCACACAGGTGAGACCCACGCAGCTGGACTACTCCGTGCAAAGGGCACACAGCAGCAGCTGCACGTCACAGTAAAATCACGCGTGATGTTTGAAACACACTCACTGATAATGCTTATGATCTGCGTATAGAGTTTCATAAAATCATAAACCTGCATTACGGTGTGTTTGATTTTGGTGCTTGGCCTTCTGCGTTACTTCTTTATTGTCTGATCATTTCCTGATAACATTTAAATTTACAGCAATTGATTACAGAGCAGTGGGGAGTAGATTTCATCACAGTGGACGTCTTTCTGAATGTGCTGCAACTAAGTTTAAGAATATAATCCACCCATTGACCGTCTTCAATGCCCTGTACCAACACACAGCAGAGCCGCTACCTGAACGCTACTCAAACAGAGGTTGATTATCTTGTTAATAATTTAACCTCACTATGAGTGACTCTGGATACTGTAGCTCCTGTAGGCCTCAAATCAGAAGTACTTGACTCCCTGGTATAATTCTCAAACATGTAGCCTAAAGCAAATAACTCGTAAGCTGGAGAGGAAGTGGTGTATCACACATTTAGAAGATCATCATTTAGCCTGGAGAAATAGTTTGCTGCTTTGTAAGAAAGCCCTGCTACTGCTAAGCAGAAGACACCAAACTTGTGTTTTATCTGGCTTCACAAATTTATCTGTTCATGAAGCCAGATAACACACACCAATTAGTTAAACTGCAGGAATGTCTTAAAGACATAAAGACCTGGATGGCCGCTAACTTTCTGCTTCTTAATTC
>NW_024582604.1:515440-523543 GCF_018398535.1 Haplochromis burtoni
CTACACCGCCACATCCTTAAAATTCAGGGAAATGAAGGACGCATTTGAGGGCCGCATTTCGAGCAGCCTTTGAATTGGGACAGCCTTCGTCGCGTCGCTGTGATGTAATCGGCCTTAAAATGCGGCCTTTAAGGCTGCAGACCCTGATCTGGGATACAGCCATTGTGTTCATAGACCTCTTTGCACTGAATCATACTTGTTATTAATCTTTGGCTGTTCCACAGCATGTCTTCATCCTGTCTTCCTTCTCTCACCCCAACCGATCACAGCAGATGGCCCCGCCCCTCCTTGAGCCTGGTTCTGTTGGAGGTTTTTTCCTGTTAAAAGGGAGTTTTTCCTTCCCACTGTCACCTTGCTCATAGGGGGTCATATGATTGTTGGGTTTTTCTCTGTATGTATGTAGGGTCTACCTTACAATATAAAGCACCTTGAGACGACTGTTGTTGTGATTTGGTGCTGCACAAATAAAATTGAATTGAACTGAATATTTGTGGAAGTCAGATATTAAGAATACTACACTAGCATTGAGATGTAAAGCTGTCTCTTTAATCATAGCCAAGTAACCACATGTGAACAATATCCGTGCTACAACTGGAAATGGTGGATCGAGCCAGATATCCATAGTATTGATACCAACGCTGGTATTGGTATCTGATTGATACATTGTAGTATGTAGCCCACTGAATTGTGTTAAATATTAATGAAAAATATGCCTCCTAACTTGAAAGACATGAAAATGTTTGAACCTTTTTGTGTTGACTATCACGTGTATTTTATTTATACTAGGGATGCACCGATACCACTTTTTTGGAAACGAGTACGAGTACTTGCATTTCAGTACTCACCGATACCGAGTACTTAATAAAAACATGATTTAAATTTGCAATAACAGCTTTAGTCCTATAATTTAACAAAAAATAAACAAGGGACTAGTTTGGAATTAAGAACATTTATGTGCTGAGCACAATTTGCAGTCCACCTTTGTTTTCGCATCTTCGTTCACTTTGAAATAGTTCCACACAGCTGATATGTCTCGCCTCGCTTTCTCCCCGCTCTGAGCTGCAGCCGGGACCTGGGGGTGGGCACTCGGGGCCTGGGGGCGGGCACTCACTGCCTGTGATTAACCCCTTACATGCCGCTCAAACATAGACAGGTCTCAGACCGTGGTATCGGTCCTCGGTATCGGGGGACTTTTAACGAGTACGAGTACTTTAGAAAATGTGGTATCGAGGCCGATACTGGTATTGGTATCGGTGCATCCCTAATTTATACCCTACAGCACATTTAAATAACAGAGGTTCACCCAAGTGTTTTAGACACCATTACATTTACATTCCAGGTCTTCAAAAACAAAGTTTCAAAACACATGAAAAACTAAAACTGAGACACTTTGTCTCAAAACTCATGATACCCTGCTCTCCACTACATCCTTTTTTCAGTAAAAAGTATAAGTATTTGTAAACTGGCACTGATACTTGGTATCAGATTAATACCAGATTCTGCAGTGTCGCAGAGCACTAGCTGCAAGCATAATAGAACAGAAAGGTATGACCATTAGGGAAGGGTGGAAAAGGAACGTGTACCAACAATGACCTGACAGCACTGCTACAAAACAAGTGCAAATTCATCTCCTGCTTCCTTTCAGTTAATAAAGCCCATAAAGTCATTTTTTAAATTGACTGTTGACAAAACAAATATACTTGCCTTTTTCTGAATGATGTTAATATTGAATTCTACATGTGAATGTAGAAGTCAAATCTAATTTAATTATTAGCAAACAGTAGTACAAGTAACACTTGTTCTGATGACAGATCCTGGATGGACTTCTGCACTGGTTATCCAGTTCTCAAAGAAATGTACTGAATCACACAGGAATAAATTGGCACTGAATGAGTGTTAAATGTCTGTACAGTACTATCAAAGTGGCAAAAGGGTAAACCCCCACTTGCGTCAGAACATGCATCAAGTGTCATTGCAATTACATTTTTTTACTTGAAATAAAAAAGCTGTGAACATGTTTTAAAGTCAGAAATCTGATTTTGTTATAGTCAATAGCAAATAAATCAAGGGTAAAATCTGAGAAATGTATCCAGTAGTTGAAGTTTTGTAGTGAAGCAGCTGTTTCTTAAGCTTGAAATGACGGTCAAATTGAGACATTTAGAAATTTTAAAGATTGAAGTAGCTAAGATTAGATTTAATGGCCCGAGGTGGACAAACTTTTGTTGTTTAAATGGAAAATGGATTGGTTCTTATATAGCGCTTTTCTGAGCACTCAAAGCACTTTACACAACTTGTGCATTCACCCAAGCACATTTTTTTGTGCTTGTATGAATGCTTTCTAACTAACACTCACACATACACTCATATGGATGCAATTTGGGGTTAGTATCTTGCCCAAGGATATTTGGCATGCAGACTAGGGAAACCAGGAATTGAGCCATCAACCTTCCGATCAGTAGATGACCTGCTCTACCGCTTGAGCTACAGCCACCCCGAAACAGCCAGTGTTTTTAACCTGTGATTATTATTCAAGTTCAAGTGATTTAAATGAAATATTTGAGTAATAGTGTTTAAAATCTCCTAATCTCTCAGCCCACATGGCATAGTCCATCTGAAGTCTCTCTCTCTCATATAGGTGTTGATCCGTGTCCATGCCTGTGGAGTGAACCCTGTGGAAACTTACATCCGAGCTGGGACGTATGCAAGGAAACCCACCCTGCCTTACACACCTGGCTCTGATGTAGCAGGAGTGGTGGAATCAGTTGGAGAAGGAGTGACTGCAGTGAAGGTTAGAGTACAGACGACTGTATGGATGTGATAGCAGCTACATGTCAGTGCAGTTATATAATCATGTGGGATCAGTCCTCCATCTTCTGCTTAGCATCACTTAAAACTTGTGTAAATCCAAGTTCAAGTTCATCCTGTAGAAAATACACAGAGACAATGTGAGAATGAACTCTTAAATAAGGAGATACAGGAGGTGTGCACAGTGTGTGAACATGTGTGTGTGTTTTCCAGGCAGGGGATCGTGTGTTCACCACAGCTACAGAGACTGGAGGCTATGCAGAGTACACTGTAGTAGCTGGCGACTCTGTTTACAAGCTGCCTGATGCTTTAGACTTCACACAGGGAGCAGCCATTGGGATCCCGTACTTCACCGCCTACAGAGCTCTGATCCACAAGTAAGACACACCTGTTCTAATCAGGGTGAGCTGTAGCAGGATTCCACCATCTGCAGATCTTAAAGAGCAAAGCAATGAAATTCAATATAATATTCAATTTAATATTTCTAATTCAAATTACAAGGTCCAGTAAAAATCTTTTAGTGGGCTTATATAACAATAGAAAGTGCTGAAAAAGTAATGTCAGCTAAAATATATTATAACAACAAGAAATACATGTATCTCTTCCTGCATATGACCAAGTCTACACAGCTGCGTGGTACTTATACTGCCCTCTGGTGGTCAAAACCTTGATCTTCTTCTTTCCACACTGACAAGTCCAGATGTATGCATATCCCAACTCTGAACATACATCATGTTACAAAGGAAAGATCAATGTTTTTAATAGAGGGGGTGGTTAATTAGTAATGCAGCACCATACTGTTAACTTTCACCTTCTCTGTGGGTTTTTTGTGTTGTGCAGAGCGCACGCCAAGGCTGGAGAGACCGTTCTTATCCATGGAGCCAGTGGAGGGGTGAGACTGTTCTTCAGCTCTAGGAGATATAGCTCCAATTTCTAACAAGTCATCATTAGGCTGCCCTAGATCCCTAAAATATCCTGCAAGGATGCCAAAGTACAGTGACACCAATCCGATACATCTAAACATATTTTAGGAGCAGCTGTTGTATTAATCTGTTTTTAAAGCCCGAAAAAGATTTTGAACACTTGCAGTGCTTTCCTGATCTGTAGGTCACGCTAAAACTTGTTTTGCCTTTCTTTCCCTTCAAAAGTTGAAGTGTTATGTGTGTGAGTGGGTTAAGGGAGAGTATGATGGAGAATACAGTGGAACCCCGACTTACGAAATTCATTTGTTCCCGAGGGTCTTTTGTAAGTCGAAGCACCCATCGCGCCTTTTGAGTGAGGCGATGCTGAACGATAGACTATAGACTAATTGCTAACTAGAACAACAATACGTCGTTCAAGTGGAACAGCGAAGCGCAATTACGAAAGCCAAGGGGTTGTCACATGATTCGGAAGGCATTCTGGGCATTCTGGGCTCGGCCAATCAGAGCCAGTGGATTTCGTAAAATGGGCATTTTGCCGTAACACGGGCAGAAATATTGGCGTTCAGTGCCTTCGTAACTTGAATTTTTCGTTTAACGGGGTATTCGTAAGTCGGGGTTCCACTGTATTACAAAGTTTGTCCTCGAGTCTAAATACTTCATTATGCATTATGAAAAATATTACAATATTGCACACAAAATACTAAAGGAATGAACAAAATGTGTAGAAGGAAGAAAAGTAGTCCTGATACTGATCCCTGTGGGACCCCATATTTGATAGTTATACTTTGAGATTTTTACCATTTACACACACATATTGCTCCCTTTCCTTTAATTTAATTTGATTACAAATATCATTCACACCTAATGTAAGGGAGCTTGACTTCTATTTTTATCTCTTGGTGTCAAAAAGAAAGAGTTTTAAAAAATGGCTTTTGTTTATAAGTGACACCCTGAAGAGGGCTAATAGTTATGGATAGATTTTCTTTTCTTGAGATAAAATATTTAATAAAACTGTTGGTAATATTTTCATGATTTGGAACATTTCTGGCATTTTACTCGACCCTGGTGTTATTGAGCATATTTGTAAGATGTGTGCTATACCTTCAAATCATACTGCCTGAAGGAAGCATGTACAGTAGGATCCAAAAGTTTGGGCAACCTTGTTAATAGTCATTATTCTCCTGTATAAATCGTTGGTTGTTACGATAAAAAAATGGCCACACAGCCCCACAGCATGATGGAACCACCACCATATTTCACTGTAGGTAGCAGGTGTTTTTCTTGGAATGCTGTGTTCTTTTTCCTCCATGCATAACGCCCCTTGTTATGTCCAAATAACTCAACTTTAGTTTCATCATTCCACAGCACCTTATTCCAGAATGAAGCTGGCTTGTCCAAATGTGCTTTAGCAAACCTCAAGCGTCTCTGTTTGTGCTGTGGGCGGAGAAAAGGCTTCCTCTGCATCACTCTCGCATGCAGCATCTCCTTGTGTAAAGTGCACCGAATGGTTGAACGATGCACAGTGACTCCATCTGCTGCAAGATGATGTTGTAGATCTTTGGTGCTGGTCTCTGGGTTGATTCTGACTGTTCTCACCATTCGTTGCTTCTGTCCGTCCGAGATTTTTCTTGGTCTGCCACTTTGAGCCTTAACTTGAACTGAGCCTGTGGTCTATCATTTTCTCAATATGTTCCTACCTGTGGAAACAGATGGCTTAAATTTCTGAGACAGCTTTCTGTATCCTTCCCCTAAACCATGATGGTGAACAATCTTTGTCTTCGGGTCATTTGAGAGTTGTTTTGAGACCCCCATGTTGCTACTCTTCAGAGAAAATTAAAAGAGGAGGGAAACTTACAAGTGACCCCTTTAAATACTCTTACTCATTATTGGATTCACTTGTGTATGTAGGTCAGGGGTCACTGAGCTTACCAGGCCAATTTGAGTTCCAATAATTAGTTCTAAAGGTTTTGGAATCAATAAAATGACAACAGTGCCCAAATTATGCGCCTGCCTGATTGTGTTTAAACAATTATTGCACACTTTCCAATAAATCCAATAAACTTAGTTTCACTTCTCGAGTATCGCTGTGTGTGTCTCCTATATGATATATTTAACTCACATTTTTTATTGTAACAACCAATGATTTATATAGCAAAATAATGACTATTAACAAGGTTGCTCAAACTTTTGCATCCCACTGTATAATCTAAACAGAACTGGTCCTATCACAGAACCTTGTGGAACTCCATAATTAACTTTATTGTGGGAAAAGGATTCTCCATTTATATAAACAAATCGGAGTCTATTATATAGATATGATTCAAACCACTGCAGTATCTGATGTGTAAAAGATTTAAGACCATATTAGTAAACCTCCTGTCTAATAATCATGACATCTAAAACCTAAGGATAAGGTAAAATGCATAAATTCAGTACCTTATATATAGCATCTTGATTTAATGTACTTACTCCTATGGTAAAATTATGTTGTTTGATTGTGTATGTCACTGCTGTATAACTAACATGAAAACAACTAACCAGGGTAACTTTTTCCCCAGTTTTTTACACTTGTTTTTAATACAAGATTGTGTTAGTTTATGAACTAAAGAGATGCAGTTTTCTAGAACAAATTGTCTTTAATCAAATAATATAAACAGAAATGGAGTAAATAAATACAGTGGGGCAAAAAAGTATTTAGTCAGCCACCGATTGTGCAAGTTCCCCTAGTACAGCTGGACGCAGTAATGTGACATCACTGGGTGTCGTAAAAGGGGCTACGCATCGATAGTAGAAACATTGATCGGCAACCCTCTGATTGGTCGGCGAAAATGTCGACGGAGCGCGCTCGGCTCGGTATTTTTCGGCAGCAGAGCAAGAACTCTTGAGTGAGGGATTTCAGGAGTTTCAGAGTTTAATCAGAACGCAAGGGAACACTGCAAAGGCTGCAAAAGCAAGGAGAGAGGGCTGGCAGAAAGTTGCTGACAAATTAAACTCGTAAGTAATTTAATAATAACAATAATAATGGAGTGGATTGATATAGCGCTTTTCAAGGCACCCAAAGCGCTTTACAATGCCACTATTCAGTCACTCTCACATTCACACACTGGTGGAGGCAGCTACGGTTGTAGCCACAGCTGCCCTGGGGCAGACTGACAGAAGCCAGGCTGCCATATCGCGCCATCGGCCCCTCTGGCCAACACCAGTAGGCGGTAGGGTAGATTCTATATATTACACTATATTATCCAATATTATATTACATTATATTATAATATGTTATATTATATCCCCTTTCACATTAGAGCCACAACAGGACCCACTAGAACATGGGAACAGGTAAAAGTGAAATATAGGAATATTCTACAGAATGGTAATATTTATCACTTATATTGCTTTTAGTCTCTTGGAAAGAGACCCTGAAATAATCTGTTTGTTTTTCATAACAGCAACCAAGAAAAGGGCAGAGCAAAAAAAGACAGGTGGTGGTCCTGCACCCCCTCGTCAACAAGTTGGTTAAGTAAATAATACCCTCACGGGAAAATCGATATCTCTCTATGAGCACACTGTCGCGCTGAGCTAAAGGATCCTGTCTGTCCCGCAATATACGCTGAATTCTGAAAACTCTCCTTATCAATCTTGCACCTTCCGCAGGACATGGCTGCGACAGGCTTCCCAAATCCACCTTCGCTTTTATAGCCGTGGTCTCTCATCTTGATTACACGAAGTAATTTGCAATTACTACTCTGAAATATGAATTACATCTGTAATAATCACATACATGTAATAGAATGTTAATAGTACATTTCCCTTTTTTAGGAAATGACCTGTATGTATCTGTGTGAAATCAATAAATGGATCAGGTGCTGCATTGTCTTTAGTTACATTGATGTTATTTATTTATGGTGAAACAGTGGTGGAATATCGCTGTTGCTTTCGTATAAATGACGCGGGCATACCTGCGTGGCCGCGATCTAATCCTGTTTACATAAAGTAAACCTGCTCCCCAGCAGGTTTACGCTTACGGCTCTGTTGCTATGACAGCAAGTCCCGGATGGGCTTCGGGGAACCGAACGATCCAGGATCACGCGAAATCGTCAACAATCTCATCCAGCTAACTCACTTAGCGCGGTACGAAGAACAGGCCCCAGGTAAAGACCTATAGTAAACGTTTGACCTCTGTTATTGCCAACAAAGGTTATGTTACAAAGTATTGAGTTGTATTTTTGTTATTGACCAAATACTTATTTTCCACCTGATTTACGAATAAATTCTTTACAAATCCTACCATGTGGATTCATGGATTTTTTTCACATTCTGTCTCTCACAGTTGAAGTGTACCTCTGGTGCAAATTACTGACCTCTGTCATCATTTTAGGTT
>NW_024582604.1:532985-552111 GCF_018398535.1 Haplochromis burtoni
AAAGTTCAAGGGGGCCGAATACTTTTGCAAGCCACTGTATATTCTTGCATTACTTGTACTACCGTGGCTCATCAGCTTTAAATAAAAGTGACTAGAAATGTGTGCTAAAATGAAATTTAGCTACAATCAAATACTTTCTTCATCCTATAGGTGGGCATTGCAGCCTGTCAGTTGTCCCGTGCTCTGGGTCTTCAGGTTTTTGGGACAGCAGGGACACCAGAGGGGATGAAGTTGGTCCTTAACAATGGAGCTCACCTGGCCTTTAATCACAGACAAGAAGAATACACAGACAAAATCACGGTATTCACTCACATAGAAGTCAAGTGGCAGGAAAAACTCGTTCTGACCTTCTGAAAAATGCTCTGTGTGTTTATGTATTCCAGGAAGCCACAAAGGGCCGAGGTGTAGATGTGATAGTGGAGATGCTGTCAAATGTCAACCTCAGTAAGGACCTCCAGATGCTGGCCTATGGAGGGCGAGTGATGGTAGGACTACAGTTTTTCTTTTTTTTATAGTATAGTCGTGGGATCTTTTACTGGTTTATCAGTTTACTACTCCTCAGAAATGTGTTGTTAACAATCCAGCTGTGGTGGACTAATAATAATTATAGTACAATATTAAAAACAGGACAGCTATAAGGAAACACTCACTTCACTCCACACAGGGAGTAGTCAGCTGTTGTTGACATATCAGGGTGTGATAAATACATCAGAGGGTTCCCCAGGCTGAAATGTCCTCTAGCAACAATCAACTACAAAGCAAGAGGTGAGAAGCAAATAACGGACAAAGCAGCAAAAGTATCAATGACGTGGTGTGCAGCAGTAACAGGAGGTTGTCTGTCATTCCCAGCTAGCTCCAAACTCAAACAATGCAGCTCTTTATAAAATGTATTTAGCTCTTCTTTAGCTCAGCTTTGTTAGAAAATTTTAAAAACACCCAGTTGTTCTGTGTATTCTGACAGACCTGTTGTGGCATAAAAGCATAGCGAACTAGTTAACTGTAGGACATAACAACAGGTGTAGCAGGGGAACAGTGATGAAAATGCGTAGTAGTATTTCTAATGTTATATTGTCAGGTTTGGAACAGTACATCATTGTGCTGGGATTCATATCTACCAGAAATGTTCTGATATACAGTTATATACAGTAGTTTACAAACACTCATTAATCATACCTCTACTTTGCTCTTTTTCTTTAGGTTGTTGGCTCCAGAGGATCTATAGAGATCAATCCCAGAGACACCATGATTAAAGAGAGCAGCATAGTGGGAGTGGCCCTTTTCTTTGCAACACCGGTACAAAACAACAGCATCACAAAATTTGTCAGTTATCTAATTTTTTTTTAAATTTCATTTTAAAATTTTGTTTTTAATTCAGTTAAGACTATTTTCCAGAGTAGGTTTGATTGTTATTATTTGAAAATGTTTAGTTTGTTAAGGTTAGTGTTCCATGCTATTATTGTTATTATTTTTTATTTTATTTAGTTTTCCAAGTAAGCAAAATCATGCACATTGGTAATGCTACTGCCAAAACCTTTGGCTATGACTCCATACATGATACATGATAAATATGTACAGAATTCTTATTCCGTGCCCCACTTGGTGATTTGGACATCTTTCTTCTCCCCCTGCTCCTCTCAGGAGGAGTTGAAGGAGTGTGGAGCTCTACTGTATGCAGGGATGGAAGCTGGTTGGTTGCGTCCGGTCGTTGGTTCCCAGTATCCGCTTGAAAAAGCTGCCCAGGCCCACCATGATATCATTGAGTCTCCCGGGGCTGCTGGGAAGATGGTCCTGACTATGTGACGACCATGTAATGGGTCACAGGTCACCTTTACACTTTTTACAGTTCAGGCTGTTTTTAAATGGGTGATACTTTAATAAAAATTTTCAGGAACAGTTAATGTTGTTGTTTGTTGCTTCTATGGCAAAAATCAGTTTGCTAGATCACAGAAAAAATTGCAGAAAATCCTTAGGCTGGATTTGTTTTTACTGTACCATCATGGTGCGATTTACCAATTGGATGAAACCTTACTGTAGTGAAGTTATTTCTTTAGTTCGTGTTAATATACTTTTGTATTTCTAAAGCTGAATTTAATAGTTTTTTTTCCAGAATGATCAGAGTGTTTTTGCAGATCTCTTCATAAGGTCTGTTGTCACTGATTTTAGGTTTAGTTCTTGTGTAATTTGGCATATCTCACTCTTTTCTTCTTGTTACCCTTCCTTAAGAAGGGCATCTTGACAGCCAGCCTTCGCCTGAGAGCATTTGTGATGAGGCTTCATTAAACAGTAGATGAATAAACTGAAGGACTCCATGCATATATCATGTCCTGTGTCACGTCTATTCTGGTGTCGTTCACCCTTTTACTTAAGGACATGACTGCTCATCTGCTGTAGATAGTTGTTTTTTTTTTAAGCCTCCCACTTTTCTTTTGTCCTTCACTTGTTCAGTTTCTTCACATTGTTTTAAGAACACACTACACACTGTGTCAAAATATGGCAGGTTTTGTCATCTACGGTTCATAACATCATCATAAGATAGACAGAAAATCTGGAGAAATCTCTGTGTGCAAGGGATAAGGCCAAAAATAAGTATTGTATATCTGTAATGTTTGGGCCCCTTGGTAAAATTACATGAAAAGCATGCATGATTCTGTCCTACCCTCAGGAACACTTCCTGAAATCATTGTCTGTGAACACAGTTCACCGTGCCTTCCACAAATGCAGATTAAAGCTCTGTTGTGCAAAAAGAAGCCATCCACCAAAAAAGCCACTGCCTTCTCTGGATTTAAAATAGCCTGTGACAAAGTGGAAAACACTTCTTTTTTAAGCCCTCAGTTCAAAAGCCTGAATCTCTAATGCCTACAGAACCGACAGCTTGCTCAACTGGAAAGGCACCTTCAGTGCTGGAAGGTATAAGCATGTTGATGGGTTTGTCTAGCATAAACCTATTTGCTGGAACGTTCAAGACAATTCTACTACACAGCAAAGCAAGACACAAGTTGCCAAAGTTCTTTATGTTACTCGTGCATGAGGGAGAGAACTGGACGAGCGCCGTTCCTTCACTTGACCCCAGTTGCTCTCGTCTGCTCCCTCGTAACACTGCTCTTTATTGAGGTTACATGAATATGCGTAGGTTCATTACCATATGACATCTTACATCTTACATTTGTTTACATACATGTAAACAAAGAGTACCAGTCTGTGCATAGTGTAGGTGTGTTTGCCTGGAAGTCCAGCAGTTCATCTACACAAAAGGGACTTATACTAAAACAGATATAGAGTAGGTTTCCTATAGTATAAATCAGTAAGAGAAGGTATGACCTCTCTCATGACCTTAAGATGTGTGTGCATGCCAGAGTGCTCTGGAAGGCACACAGAGTCTTTGCAGACTGCTAAGGATCAGACATCCTGTAATTATGACCAACACCAACATATGCATGCAGATGACATCTTTTTAATGTAAATAAACGAGATCAGCTGCATCTATTCCAATAGCACGGCTTTGTAGTAGGATCCGGTGCTGAACTAGTCTGCCTACAGTTTGGATCTTTCACCAGTTCAAAACATTCTATTTCTCATGAATGTAAAATATGGCAAATATTATATGGCAGACTCAGCACTTGAATCCAATATCAAACAAGAATGGGACAACAGTCCTCTCCCAGCAGCTGGTGTCTTCAGCTCCCAGATGTTTACATACTCTTCCTGTCCAAACTATTTTAAAACATGTCATTGCCATCAAATTCAAAATCACCTTATTTTCTTTCTTAAAATAGCATGTTTTCTCAATTTAATTAGCCGATTGCTCATTTTGAAAAATGCACCATTTTTACCTCCTGGTAACTACTTTGTTTGCTGCTTAGCGACATTTAAAGAAAAAAAAATCTGTATTTTTACTGGCATCACTTCCTGACATCAGTGAATGTCCTCCAGCTTTAAGTTGGTCTTTAGTTCCTAAATGGAAATTAGAGCATCTTTAAATGCAGTATAATGTAGCATATACAGTGGGGCAAAAAAGTATTTAGTCAGCCACCGATTGTGCAAGTTCCCCCACCTAAAATGATGACAGAGGTCAGTAATTTGCACCAGAGGTACACTTCAACTGTGAGAGACAGAATGTGAAAAAAAAATCCATGAATCCACATGGTAGGATTTGTAAAGAATTTATTCGTAAATCAGGGTGGAAAATAAGTATTTGGTCACCTCAAACAAGGAAAATCTCTGGCTCTCACAGACCTGTAACGTCTTCTGTAAGAAGCTTTTCTGTCCCCCACTCGTTACCTGTATGAATGGCACCTGTTTGAACTCATCATCTGTATAAAAGACACCTGTCCACAGCCTCAAACAGTCAGACTCCAAACTCCGCCATGGCCAAGACCAAAGAGCTTTCGAAGGACACCAGGAAAAGTATTGTAGACCTGCACCAGACTGGGAAGAGTGAATCTACAATAGGCAAGCAGCTTGGTGTGAAAAACCAACTGTGGGAGCAATCATCAGAAAATGGAAGACATACAAGACCACTGATAATCTCCCTCGATCTGGGGCTCGATCTCATCCCGTGGGGTCAAAATGATCATGAGAACGGTGAGCAAAGATCCCAGAACCACACGGGGGGACCTGGTGAATGACCTGCAGAGAGCTGGGACCAAAGTAACAAAGGTCACCATCAGTAACACACTACAACGGCAGGGAATCAAATCCCGCAGTGCCAGACGTGTTCCGCTGCTGAAGCCAGTGCATGTCCAGGCCCGTCTGAAGTTTGCCAGAGAGCACATGGATGATACAGCAGAGGATTGGGAGAATGTCATGTGGTCAGATGAAACCAAAGTAGAACTTTTTGGTATAAACTCAACTCGTCGTGTTTGGAGGAAGAAGAATACTGAGTTGCATCCCAAGAACACCATACCTACTGTGAAGCATGGGGGTGGAAACATCATGCTATGGGGCTGTTTTTCTGCCAAGGGGACAGGACGACTGATCCGTGTTAAGGACAGAATGAATGGGGCCATGTATCGTGAGATTTTGAGCCAAAACCTCCTTCCATCAGTGAGAACTTTGAAGATGAAACGAGGCTGGGTCTTCCAACATGACAATGATCCAAAACACACCGCCCGGGCAACAAAGGAGTGGCTCCGTAAGAAGCATTTGAAAGTCCTGGAGTGGCCTAGCCAGTCTCCAGACCTCAACCCCATAGAAAATCTGTGGCGGGAGTTGAAAGTCCGTGTTGCTCGGCGACAGCCCCAAAACATCACTGCTCTCGAGAAGATCTGCATGGAGGAATGGGCCAAAATACCAGCTACTGTGTGTGCAAACCTGGTAAAGACCTATAGTAAACGTTTGACCTCTGTTATTGCCAACAAAGGTTATGTTACAAAGTATTGAGTTGTATTTTTGTTATTGACCAAATACTTATTTTCCACCCTGATTTACGAATAAATTCTTTACAAATCCTACCATGTGGATTCATGGATTTTTTTTTCACATTCTGTCTCTCACAGTTGAAGTGTACCTCTGGTGCAAATTACTGACCTCTGTCATCATTTTAAGTGGGGGAACTTGCACAATCGGTGACTGACTAAATACTTTTTTGCCCCACTGTAATAGCAGAGAGAACCAGAATCTCAAGACTGGCTTTGATTCAGATGTAGCAGTTACAATGTGCTGAGTCCTGCGTTGTGAAAGTGTGCTGATCATGGAGCTCTTATGCTTGCCATGGTCAAATTTGTGACATTAATTCGGGCAACCAACAGAAATGCAGAAAGACAGGAAGAAGGTGCATATAGTACAAATAAAGACCATAAGTGGCCACACACAAAAAATGGTTAAACATAAATAGAAAATCCTCACTTTGAAAGCAAATAGTAATTATTATGTAAAACAATGCATCTTTTCAGTTGCAGTCACTCTAGACATCAGTGATACGTATACTTAGAATTAAGATAAACAAAACAAACAACGAAAAAACTAAGACAAAGTTTAAGGCTCTGTTTCCAAGTCAGACATGACATCTGTTCCTCTCAGGTAACAGCCATCTCTACTGAGCATGCTTCAGAGACGGCCAGGTAACCTGAGCTAGACCCACTCATATACACGGTACGTGTTGCAGCACTACAGCAACCAGTAAATGATGGCTCTACAGCAGACAAGCACTACAGGTCATTCTGATGGATCATGTGAGTGGAGTGCACCATATCAGGAGCAGGGTTAAAACACTTGGTTAGGAACAGGTAAGGAACCTGCTAATGTTTTTAATGGATTTCTATGATGACGATCTGACAATGATCTTTTTTAAAATTAATATTTAGATGTTCAGATTAAGAAACCAAGCTGTAGTAGATGACACTGGAATAAAGGTGTACAATTTGGTATTTGGTAAATACCAAATTGTAATTGGGTCACTAATAAGCTCTGTTAAAAGCATATTTTTCAAATGTTGTAACTGTCTAGTGAGTTGCCGTGACGATGGTGGGTCAAACTTATCCAAGGAGTCAGTCAACTAATAAGATGGGAAAAGTTTGAACTGGACTGAAACCTAATATCCCATGGTTAACATGTGCGTACCCTGACCATTACACTATCATAAGGCCTGGCGTGCTTCAGTGAAAGTCTCACTAATGTAGTTCCCAGGCAAGTTCGTAGTTTCTTCCCAGCACTTCATTAACCAGTGCAGTTCATCAGGAAATCTAGGCTATATTACCAGCTGGTAATGCCATTTTCAACTTAAACCAGCATGAGGTTGGCTTTACCTCAGGAGGTAGAGCAAGTTAGGTACTAATTGTGACTTCCTAATAATGTACTAACTAATCCAAAGGTCAGTGGTTTGATCCCTGATTGTTTCAGTCTGCATGGTCAAATATCCTGGATAAGATACTAAACCCCAAATTGTGTTTGTTGAAGTGTGACTGTTGGATAGAAAGATGGTAAACAGTGCTTGTATGAATGGGTGAATGAGACATAGACTAGAAAAGTGCCACATAAGAACGAATCCATTCAGTATTACCACTGAAGCTATGTTTGGCTGCTCCCTTTAATCATAAGGAGCCACCACAGCAGGTAGCTGTTTTGACTTGGCTGATTTTTGTTCCTCACACAAACCCAAAGAGATCTGTGTGCCTCCTCGGGATTGAACTGAGGGACCTTCAGACTGTTTTGTGAATGTATAAACCACTATACTGTGACGTTGCTCAGTGATGTTTTACTAACAGCAGGCAGAAAATCTCTAAAGCAGATATACTAGAAGCTGAACATCCTTAAAACAAAATAACACATCGACTTCAGGAGGCACAGACAGGCTCACTGCCCTCTCATTATAAATGGAGAATGAGTGGAATCTGTCTCCACCTTCAGGTTTCAGGGCGATCACATCTCCGCTGATCAAGTGCAGCAGCAGCTACACTTCCTCCTGAGGAAGAATAACATGGACCAGAAGCTGCTGCTGCTACTGTTCCTTAGTGTAGCGCAAGCTCTCCTACTGTGTGTATTTCTGATGTCTTATTATTTATATTTTGTTCCTGCATAGTAGATGTGGCGCATCCACAATTTCATTTTTTATGTACAAGGACAATAAAGGGCAGTTCTATTCTGTTCCACTAAGAAATGTATATTTGTCCTGGTCCTAGGTGCTTGCGTTTACTGTTATTACTGTTATTCTGTGCCTGAAGATTTAGATTACTACCTGATGATTGACTTTCTATCATACTGTTAATTCTGAGTGTCAGTTCTTGTTGTATTGTGTGAAGTCTGTTGGCTGTTTAGTTTCTATGAAATTTTGGCTACAAGCCTAGATTGCTTTACTGTTATGGTGTTCGTTCTGAGTTCTTTGTTTTCTGTCTCATCCACATGTGTCTTGTCAAGAGACGACAAAAAGACACAAAACAGCTTTAAAGAAATACAGTACACAAAAAAGAGATGCACCACAAAACAATTTTTTTTCTTTTTTTTTTGGCTGCTCCCTTTAAGTGTTGTCAGTCGATCATCTGCCTCCATCTAACCCAACAATTTCTGTTCCCCTTCACTACATCCATAAACTTTTTCAGAGGTCTTCCTCGTTTCCTCCTGCCTGGCATTTCCATCTTCAACATCCTTTGTCTAATATATCCACTTCCAACTCGATTTTCTAACTCTGTCCCCAAACTGCTCAACCTGAGCTGTCCCTCTGTTGATGTCCATCCTGGTCACTCTGTCACTTGCACGTCAGCCTCTTGTCTTTTTCTTAGAGCTACTGCCTCCAAACCCTGCATCATAGTAGGTCTCACTACTGTCTTGTAAACCTTCCCTTTCTTGCTGCTATCCTTTTGACACAAATCCCCCTGACACCATCTCCACCTACTCCACTCTGCCTACACTCTCTTCTTCACCTCTTGTGTACTGTCTGTTGCTTTGGATAGTTGACCCCAGATATTTAAAGTTGTCTACCCTCACTCCTCTATTCCTAGGAGCTTCACTGTTACACCTGTCTCCCAGGTGTCTACTGTCTCTTCAGTAGTATTAAGACGAACTATAATGTCAGTTAAAACAGTTCCCTACAAAAGAAAGCTATGCAAAAGAACAACAGTGTCGAGAATCACAAAAATGGGGCAACATGACAGAGACAAAAGAGATTAACGTGACACACAAAGATGCATGGAATGACAACAAAGAGACTTGATGTGATGAAAAACAGACACAAAACAACTACCAAGAAATTCAAAATCACTATGTAAAAATGCACGAGATCAGAGTGCAGCTGTACATTTACAACAGTGAAAAAAGAGCTTAGTGAAGATGGAAGCTCCACATTGAGTTCAGTGTTAATAAAACATAATACTTAAATAGCTCTTAAATCAGGTTTAAGTGGTGCTTAGATGTTATTGTTTCAATCAGCAGTGCTGTCTGCGCTAGGAATAAACTGCAAAATGCGTTTCTTGTATGGGAGATAAAAGTCTGCCGGGTTGAAATATAATTGCATTCTGTAATGAATGTGTTGTCTTGCTGGTCAATCTGATGAGCCATTCTGCTTTATGGTTATTGTGGAGTAGCTTACATTTGTTTATCACCAGAGAAAAGTCCATTAGTAAAAGAGCTTCAGCAGAAACATGATAGGCCTCATTTGGCTACAATGTCGAGCTGTTATCCATCAGTCAGCCTCCTCTGGGGACAAACTCTATCTCCCCAGTGCTGCCTAACACACAAATACACATGGTGATGCATTACCATTTAGCTTTATTTGTTTGCTTAGCAACAGAGAGCAAACGTGTACTTGGTGATTATTTTCAGTCTGTGAAAACACCTATGAAGACATCTGTATGTGTTTTATTCACGATGTCACTCATTCATCTACAGTACTTGTGTGTTGTTCTTTTCAGGATGCTGCAGGCTAAGGTCCACACTCAGCCATGCAGGTCTGACTACACAAGATGGGTGATTATGGTGTTTTTACAGTGATACAATTACGTCTTTTTGTAGGACAAACGGATGATAATGGCGATACGGATAAAGCTGTATCAGGTTACGACCCTGTGGAAGAGAGGCCTCATCATCACTGCACTGTAACACAACATGTACAGTGAGTAGTACACATGGTTTTCTTGCATCGCAGAGGCCCACTGCAGGCAGTTAAGATTATGCAAATTTCTTTTCAGATATTTTGCTGATGTTGTTGCTGCTAGTCATCAGCGCCCAGCACATGTCCCAAGTCCCGTTGTGTCCTGCTTCCTGTATGGTTTGTTCTGAGGATGCTGTCATCTGCCAAAGACTGACTAAAATTATAGGTAAAAAAAATATGCCCTCTATAACTGAAAGCTGAGCCTAAATAAGTGCATAGTCCTACTGTACGGTAGTCATATGAAAAACGTTATTTGTCAGTATTCAGAGCTGAAGACAGCAAAACACGAGAGAAAAGGAACTAACAAAATAAAGGAGAAAGTAACTAAACAGGTAAACACTAAACACAGACATGAAGGATTAACAATCGAATAAGAGGGTACTGGGATATGGAGGACTGGGAGAGTTACGTTACACTGAAATAAAGCATTTCATGCTTTAATAATCAATTGTAAATTAATAAAATAATTTGCTAATTACTTTTTGATTATGTTTGTTTTGTTTGTTTTTAAAAAAAAATATCCATTATATGGTAATTTAATGGACAAAAACACAAGGAAGTTTGATTAGTTTCCAAGTTTATTTGTGAAAGCAGACATTAGCTTACTAAAAACGGTAGAATTAAACCCGATTCTTTGATCCCCTTGATAGAACAGAGAAAACCCGACTCAGAGTGGTCAAAACATTTATAATTCTTTATTCAATCATCTTCCGGAAGAGAAAGCCCTGCACAGCCCATAGCCAGCTGCAGAATCTCTAACATTAGAAGCTCAGCCTGTGTCTCATATAGTGTTATTTGGTACTTCACACGTCACACAGTTTCAATACAAACAACTCCTTATATGTCAGTAGCTTCCTCTTTTTCTGTCTAACTTCGTCTATTTATTAATATGCGTGTACAGCTGCACACAGACTTCCTGTTTTTCAGTCTGGCTGAGCACTTAGTTTGTGAGTCAAAAGTGGCCTTGGTTTACAAGCCTTCATTACTAAAATACATAAAACAATATAATCAGCAAATAAGCATTAAGAATATATATTTATTTCTTAACAGTAGCTAGCTAGTACCCCCATATCACAAACTAACACAAGCCTACAAGGGTAGGGCTACCTGGAGTGATGCTAATGTTACGTGCTACTTTCGTGTTACCTTCCGCAATTCGTAATTCATAATACTAATTTGCAAATGGATTCACTAATACATATTTTATTGCACAATGCATTATAAAATGACAAAATGTAATAATAATAAAATCAATCCTTAAAGCTCAAAGAAACACAAAAGCCAGTATTGCAAAATATAAACTAAAGAAAACCAACAGAATTTGACATTACTAAAAACTGTCATATATTACACTTTTTTATAAGCTTATGATGTAGCATAATGCAAAATGTACCACTTTAATGTGGTAAATTTACTTCTCACGTATGTAACCGAAAGGCACTAATATGCTGATGATGTTGTGTGTTTTTGTATGCCTTGACCAGTTGCTCCGAATACCACACAGGCTCTGCTGCTAACAGAAGGCTCAATTTCTACAGTTCCGCCTGCCTCACTGTCTGAGCTGAGCAACATTACAGTCATTGGTGAGTAAACTGGTGAGTTCTGAGAATTGCAAAACAGCAACAATAGTGGTAGGACAAGTTGATTCTGTTCACGGGGGGCATGTTCTGATATGTTCTGATTTAGGACCTGGGTGGCTTGGGGATAGAAGCTCCTCTTGAGTCTCTCTGTTTTTGCCCGTGTGGTATGGAACCTTCTGCCTGATTGCAGAAGTTTGAACAGTTTATTGAAGGATGGGACGGGTCCTTCAAAGTAAAGCAAAGTTAGTTTAACCCTGGAGAACCCATGGGGTCAGATCCGACACCACTGGTTTACTAGGGAACCCATGGGGTCAAATTTGACCCCATGGGTTCTCCAGGGTTAAATAGTGAATCAAAAAGCAGCCACAATGGTCAAGAGGGGTATTTGAAGGTAGCAAGCAAAAGCTTCTAATGCAGCTTTTCATATTCATTCTATGATAAATTTTGCCTCTCAAATTTACAAAAAATAAAGACTCGAGACTAACTACACACAAGCAAGGCAATTAGTCTTGCTTGTGTTACATGTTCCCTCTTAGTACAGCCTTTAACTTTTGATCCATAGAGGTCAGTGTGCCAAACCCTTTTGCTAGATGAAATAGAGTTACTTTTAAAACTTTGACCCACTAAACTTCAGAAGAAAGTCCTCTGCACCATAAAAATACTGCAAAGCAATGGCAGATGACAGACAGAAAAAGAACAAAAGAAGGGAAATTGTCCTTTTCTTTTTTAGAAACAATAGCATAGCCAGGCAACAGGACATCTTTCACTTTTTAGATGCATTAAAACATTTAGACTCCCGGTTTTATAGTGTTCAAATGTATTTCTCCCTGCTGATCATCCAGGTTTGAGTCATAACAACATCTCAGAACTTGGTAAAGAGTCCTTCAGAAATCTGCCCTTCCTCCGCACATTACTGCTGGACCACAACCTCCTGAACAGTGAGTCTCTACAGGGTGGAGCTCTGATGAATCTAACCCAGCTACAGGTCCTTACCTTGGGCCATAATATCATTAGCACGGTAGGTACCTTTGCTGGGGAAAATGCTACTATTTGCAACAGTAGCATTTTCAGTTGAGAGATTTTACAGTTAAGTGATTACTTCATTAATCAGGGATAGTAAGTCATGGAAAAGATGGATGTAGCCGTTGTCACTTTACCAGCTGAAGGCTCGAGCTGAACATCTTAGTTTTTTGAAGACCTGATGTGACTAACTCATCATATATGGTGAAGCATATCCTCCTTTTCTCCTTCTGGACACCTATGGGGACAGTAACGAGCAAAATGAGCATCATATTGTCCATCCATTCGCTTCCGCTTATCCTTTTCAGGGTCACGGGGGGCGCTGGAGCCTATCCCAGCTGTCATAGGGCGAAGGCGGGGTACACCCTGGACAGGTCGCCAGTCTGTCGCAGGGCTAACACACAGGGACAGACAACCATTCCACATCGCATCATTCACACCTAGTGACAATTTGGATTATCAATTAACCTATCCCCACAAGCTGCATGTCTTTGGACGGTGGGAGGAAGCCGGAGTACCCGGAGAGGAACCCACGCAAACACGGGGAGAACATGCAAACTCCACACAGAAAGACCCCGGCCTGATGTTGGAATTGAACTCAGGACCTTCTTGCTGTGCGGCAACAGTGCTAACCACTGTGCCACCGTGCTGCCTCATATTGTTTTCAGCAAAAATTGAAACCAGAGATAGAAGTCACAAATGATGAGTAAAGTGTTTACTGAGGTAATAGAGCAAGGCTGCCCAGGGTAATCTTCCTATGGAAGCTGAACCTTTTTCTACCTGCTGGCATTTAGAAAGAAGATAACCTTTATATAAAACATAGACAGTAAAACCAAATACTATGTGCAGATGGTAGTAGATGTTTATCGTCTTCCACAACGTTTCTTGTGCATTTAAAGAACATACAGCATTTTAAGTTTTGGGACTAAATACATGAAGTAAGAATCAACTCTGTGTTGCTGTGCAGATCCAGGGTGGCTGGTTTAAAGGTGCCAAGGCTCTGCAGAGTCTTACACTGGAGGGAAACCTGCTCACCAGCTTAGATTCTCGTTCCTTCCCTCTAAATGACCTCAGAGAACTCAGGAATCTGGATCTGTCAGATAATCTGATTGAGCATGTGGAGAGAAACAGGTAAGAAGTTAATATTACAATGTTTATTTTTTTCCTTTCTTTAAAAGAAATAAAGGACCTTCACCAAACCTAATGTAATATATATATAACCCTCTGTGTCTTAGTTTCCGTGGCTTGGTGAGCCTGACGACTCTGGATCTTTCCAGAAACCGCCTGAGTTCTGCTCCTGTGGATGCTTTTTCTTACCTCACCTGGCTGACAAATCTCAACCTGGACCTCAACTCATGGAACTGCTCCTGTCAGCTGCTGGAGCTCGCCGACTTCCTGTCCACCTTCATCCAACAACCTGACAAGGTACAGGAACTCCCCCCACTAAACCTACGTCCACTCACCAGTACAACCTGAACTGACTTAAATCTTTTCTCTTTCTATTTGTGCTGATCTCAGATCCTCTACAATGGCCGTAGGATGGTTTGTGCGAGCGCTGACAACCCAGCTGTAACCACAGTGCTGGAGCTGACCGATGCCAATTGTGTCCCGTCCAATCAGAACATCACAGTGCATATAGAGCCAAGAGCCAGCGTAACGCCTCAGTTGTATGCTCGAGATCTAGCCATCACTGCAGTCATCTGCTTTATTGGTGAGAATGATAAACAACACAGGATAAAAGAACAATGATTTAACTCTTAGACATTAATGAAAGAATAAGAAAAGAGGAGTATTAGATGGAGAATCATAAGCACAGAACACCCAGCTGAAGCAACACAGTTCTAAATGATCAACATTTGAAAATAAAAACAGGAGAAAAATACACTGCAGAACCTTTAATACCCAATCATACTCATTCTCCTGTGCTTCAGGTGGCGTTGGCTTGACTCTGCTGATAGTTCTGATTTACTATCAAGTGTCTCGAAAGAAAAAAATGAAAGAAAGTAAAAGACTGAAAGAGCAAGAAGGAGGAAGCAGCAGCACAGCTAACCACCGTGTTAATCACCTCGATGTTAGAGAGAGGAGGAGGGATGTTTTCTTGCAAGAAAACAGCAGGCAGCAGTGGAACAAGGACGCCGTGACTTTGGACACATGGGCAAATGAACCCAGAGACCAGTTTAGATTTAGAACTGATGAGAACGGTGGCTGTTTCAGCTGTGCTGACTGCAGCAGTGATGCACCACAGCTGAACCCAATGAGAAGAGAAAACAGGATGAATGGAGGGATTGAGGCAGAGGTGGACAGAGAAAGGAGAAAAATAAGAAGGATACCCGATGAGGACGGGAAAAGGACAGAAGTTCAGCATAGAATCTTGAACAGGGACACCCCTAACAAGTTTGTTTTTCAAGAAAATACAAATTCATCTTCTTATCCACAGAGTGAAGCCTTTAATCAGAGAGCAGAGATCCTGCCAGCCCGCAAGAACGGCAGAAATGTGAACAATCACAGGACACACGCAGAAGTAAAGATTAAAGGATATGAGAGTTTACGCTGTGAAAGTTGTCACAGGACAAACAGAGCAGAGCAGGACATGAGACAACGGAAGATTGGGGCCAATCCAGGAGACTTTGCTCTCCCTAATGGCTTCTCTTCTCAGTACAGGCTGAATGAAAGCGGAAGGAATGCTCATAACCACTGTGACATGATGAAGAACACAGAGTTGAGAAAAGTAATCAGAAATGTGTCGTTTGATCTGCAGAGTTCAAGAACCCTGGAGGAAGGAAACAGTCAAATTGAGGACAAGAGAGAGGAGGACGTAATAAGAGACAAAAGAAAGAAAAGAGAAAAGAGGCAGAAAGTTCAGTCCAGCCGGTTGGTGAAGGTCAAACTAAACTTGAATCCACTAAGAAAAAGCAAAGTCCATCCAAGGAAGAAAAATGAGCAGGGTCCTTTGGAGAAAAGCAGCTCCAAGAAAAGCAAAGAAAAAAGAAAGGATGGAAAAGAACGTGAGGAGAAGGAAGAAAAAGGAATGTCTAGCAAGAAAAAAATTGGAAAATCCTCCAAGATTGAGACATCGGCTGAGGTTGGAATCAAGGAAGAAGAGGTCGGAGGAGAGGAAGGACAGAAAAGCCAAACACCCTCTGAAAAAACAACTTCCAAAAGTGATAACAATGACCAGAAAAGTACAGAAGACAGTAGATACCCAGAGAACCACCAGTCTGTGCAAAGCAGCAGTGGACATGGGCAAAGTCTGCTGGGTAATAAGTATCAAGGAACTGGCCTGACTCTGGGTAGTGCTCAGCATTCGTCTACCAACCTCTCACTGCTTGGCTCAGCTGGCTCACAGCTAAGCGGCAGCAGCCTCTCTCTTCCAGGGGGGAACTTTCTGCTCAGCACCTTGGCCTCAGGATCAAATTTGCTGTTCCCCAGAGGTCCAGCTCCTAGTATAGCATTCAGTGGGCCTAACGTGGCTCCAAGCAGTGCTCCAGACATGCTTATTAGAGAAGCTGCAGGGGGAGTTCTGTCTGCTGCTAACCCTTTACATGCAAGTGCAACACCTCAGACCGGAGGAGCTCCCTTGAACTTAGCAGCAAACCCAGGTGTTAATCCTGCAGTTGTCCAGTCCCCCTCTCAGAGCCAAATGCTTCCTGACAGTGCTCCTCTTGTAGCCATGCCAAAACCTGAACTAGCACAGGGACAAGTCATTCAGAATGCAGGACTGCATGAGCTATCTGTTGAACCTCAAACATCCATGACCAAAGAGAACCTCCCTGCCTCGCAGGATTGTATGTCTGAGGTTGCCCCCAAAAGACTCGAACCAGCGAGCACAGTGGAGAATATATCAATTAGTAACAGTCAGGCAGAGACTGGGAATATATCTGTTGGTACAATAGTTGATATATCAGTAGGGGGTGTGGCTCAAACTGAGGTGCCTGCAGTGGAAAGGTCTGGAGCCAGCATGCAGGAGGCAGGCGTATCAGGTGTGCCCGGTATATCCACAGAGAGTGAATCCTCCACAGCAGCTGCTCTGGTGCAGCAAGAGTACCTGCCTGAGGAAGGAGGCTCCCCCTCCCTCAGGAGGAAGCTGAGACTGGTGCTTCCTGAGAAGACATCCAGCCGTCCTCTCACTGCTCTGGAGAGGAAAATACGTTAGAAGCTAACTCAGTATTTAAACTACTTTTTTATCTGAGTAAAAGGAGCTAATGTTACTACTGAATCATTTTGAGATTTAGAGGATTTCATATTGTTTATTTTTTATCAATTAGTATTTTTGCATTTTAAAATCATTCATGGCCTTTGAAGCAGCATTTGAATAAAATTACATCACATGAAAACCATTTAGTGGCTTTGCTGCAGCTTTCTGTCGTTCCTCACAATCTTCATCTACAGATGGTATTTCCTTGTGTGTTGTGACAGTATAGTTAAAAATGACGACATTTATTCGTGGACATGAAGCACAGTTTCATGTAAGGCGGAGCTTTTGCTTAGTTCAGCTGCTAACTTACAACAGCCATTCACACATTTGAGGTTATAATTGCTCGAGTAGTACAGTAAGTTCTACGGTAAATACAGTAGTGAAATAAAGACAACATCTTTCAGTGATCTGAGGACTAAAACACTGTAACTTTGACCTTTATGCAGATTGCAGCAGGTTTCTGGGGCTTTGGTGTGCATGCAGGATTGGGTTTCAGTTTTGGCCCTAGGGTGACTGTTTGCAGAGGATTAGGTTTCCTGGTCACACTGCAGAGCTCTACATGCTACCTACACAGGGGTCCATTTACTGTCTGAGCTTTCCTCCTCCCGTGAGTCACTGTGATACATTATACTGTCGAACGTCACTATCTTGTTAATGTTGTTCATGGATATGATCACAGAGAAGGTGTCTGTGGTCCTGATTCTTAGACGGCATTGCATTTCTAAGAACAATAACTTTATTTGTATATCTGTTTTTAAAACACACAGTTTAACACACAGATTGGATAGAAGCACGTGTTAATAATAAGTGTACATTTAAACACACAAATACTTACATTAACTGCTGCATGCACACTTCAACACACATATAAGAAGAATGAGAGCCAAAAATTAAAGATGAGGGTAAAGGTAACTTATAAAAACACTTTTTTAATACAAACCAAACATTGAGCTGACCTGATAAGGCAGAGGAGGGCTGTTCCGAAGTTTTGGAGCTCCAACCTAAAAATTGTGGTCACAAAAAATTCATTTCACTTCAGTTTTATTTATATAGTACCAAAGAGAAAAAATGGCAACAATCAAACAACCCCCTCTGAGCAAGCACTTGGTGATAGCGGGGAGAAAAAAACTCCTTTTTAAAAGGAAGAAATCAGACTCAGGGAGGGGCAGCTTTGGGTGAGGAAAAGAAGACAGGGCAAAAGACATACTGTGGAATAATATCTAATGATTAAATGCAGAGTGGTGAATAAACACACAATGAATTAAAACAAAGTGAGTGAAGAAAGCCTAGACCTAGTGCAGTTTAAGTAAGGGAAGATTCAGGGTTACCTAATACAGTATAAGCTTCATCAAAAAGGAAAGTTTGATCTTAGAAGTAGATCCAAACTAGGAGCTGGTTCCACACAGCGCTGCTTCCCATTATACTTTTAAAAACCCAGAGCGGGAACCACAAGTAAGCCTGTAGTCTGTTAGCAAAGTGGGGTGATATGGTACTATGAGGTCTTTAAGATAAGATGGGGCCTGATTATTAGATTAACACGGAGCCAATGAAGAGGAGTTATCATGGGACAACTATCTTTCTAGTCCCTGTCAGTACACTTGTTGTAGCACTTTGGATCAATTGAAAGCTTTTCTGGGAGTTTATAGGACACCCTGATAATAATGAACTAGAGTAGTCCAGCTTAGAAGTAATAAATACAATAAGTAGCATTTTAGCATCTGTTGTTTTCAATGTGTTTGTAATTTTAGAGATACTGCAAAATGCAAGAAAGCAATCCTACATATTTGCTTAATTCAGAGGTATTGAAAGACAAAAACCTCAAAGATTTCTCACAGTGTTTCTGGAGGCCAAGTAATGCCACCCAGAGTAAGTATTTGGTTTCTAAGATTTCTAGAAACCTCAGTTTGATCTGAATTTAGGAGCAGCTTGTTAATTTGTAACACACCTGGAGAAAGATTTTTACAAAGGTAAGGACTTTTCAGCAAGCAAACTTTATAAACAGGCTATAAAAAGCCTATTTTAATGTCCTAATTCTTTGTAGAGCTTTCAAAACAGATATTGGATTGATATATGATGTGTTGCTGAATTATATATATTGCATAAAAACATACTACAAAGTTTGGTATGGTTTTGTACAGGCTAAACTGGTTAGCTGGCAGTAGCAGTGTAGTTTGCAGTGATGCACTATGGTGGGCTGATGCATAGCATGCTGTGGTTTTTAATGTCATCATTACATCAAGAGTAAAACATGTATATTTGAGGTCATGATGCTGATTAGATTCACTCACAGACTCCCTTTCATACTAGCTTCCTTAGTGTCCAGGGGATGGAAATCAGCCATAGAGCTTGTGAAACATCTGCTCATATGTTGTTGAATTCAGTGGGGTTGATCCTCAAAACACAGTGAATATCAGAGTAGCAGCACAGGCCAGCTGATTGCATCCTTACACAAAGGAAAATTGACTGAAAGTCACAAAACAACTCATGAAACATTTTTCTATGCATGTCTTCTCTCCCAGCTGCACCACAACACCTGATTTTAGGGCTCCCCCTTAGGGATACACCCTGGACAGGTTGCCAGGATGTTGCAGCATATAACTATATAATGTATAAGTAACATGAGGCTATGCACCAATAGATTTTTTTTTCTTCAAAAAATCATCTCTTTTCTTACATTGGTCTGTTTCCCATTACATCCCATGTAACTCTTTTACTTTCCAAAAGTAGAGTAACACGCTGCAGCCCCCCCCC
>NW_024582604.1:552131-592158 GCF_018398535.1 Haplochromis burtoni
CCCCCCAAAAAAAAAAAACCCCTACCATTCAACATATTTCTAGTTGTATGCACACTATTTCATTCACTCCATTACTTCACAGCTAAATCTGGTGCTTTTCCAACAAAATCAGCTTAGATGACGTGACGATGATGGATTTAGGGATAGTGTAATAACACCAGGAAATGTATGACATATAAGAAGTGGTTGCAGTCCTTGCCTGTGGTTGTTAGGGGGCAGTGTGTACCTGCACACACAAACGGAGGCACCCTTCTTTTTCAGCAGCTGCACTTTTGATTTATGACTCACTTTGGAGACATAATTATAACAGAGGGAAAAATACCTAATTTGCTAGAGTTAGGGGCCTGAGTGTTGAATTTGAACTCATTTTACCAAAAAGGCAAAGGCTGACAGGAGAGAATGAAACCATTTAACATTTGATATGATCTTCTAAAATATCAAAATGTCAAATGTACACAGGTTTATATTCTGTGGAGGGGGAGGTTTCCCTCAGTATAAAGGTTTAACACTTATGATAGACCAAAGATGGTTTTGTGGGCAAAAATTATTCTTTTTCAAGGTACCAAAACAGATCTGGACTGGACTCCAGATACCCCCCAAACAGGTAACCTGTTTGGTTTTCTCTTCACCACTTTCTCTCTTTAGAAACCATGATGGCTTCGCCGTAGAGTACAGAATAAGTCCAGAACAAATCAAAAACCCAGAACACTACCACAGTAAAACGCTATACAAATACAGGCCATTTACCATTTACAGTAAGTGCAATGATCTAGCAACAACTGAGGACGTAGTAGCAGGAGAGTAATCAAATTGCACTCAGGTAGATCATTACTTAACTGTTTCCAGGTGCATCAACAAGGAAGGTAGGAGAGCCAGCAAGACCTTGCCGCTGAAACAAACAAGCAGAGTTACAACAAACACACATGCACACCACAGAAGAGAGAAGCGTTTGAGCAGAAGGTGGAGAAACGGTAGAAAACGATGGTAAACACAGGAGGACAAGGAGACCATGACGTACCCCCTACCCCACCCCTCAACAATAAGAGGCTCCAGGTGACCTAACCTGGCTTGTTGGAATGCCTACGTTGAAAATCTCTAACCAAGGAGGCATCCTTGACTGTGGAACCAAAGTCCTCTCCTCTGGCAGATAACCTTTCCAATCAACTATCCGGTCTTTAAGTGATGACATGACAAATCCTGCTTCCGGGCCCAAACTACCCTGTGTTTAATAAGGCCTTTGTGTTTTTAATATGTTTTAATGCTTTGTATCTTGTTCTATTTAATCTCAACAGTGATCACAGTCAGTGATCACCATCGGCCTCTCTCGGTTTTTATTACCTCTATTCATTTTAAAGCTCAGTTTTTAAAACCTTATGATGTAACTACAGCCCATCCCATGCAGCAGTATATTAATGACTAACCTCGTATTGTGGATGGATTATCTCAGTTGTTCTCGTGACTCAAGTTCGGTCCGTTTACAGCATCCTGTCATGCGATTGCATTTGTTTGTAACCATCGGGAACCCTCGCGTTAACTTTTATCGGGTGGGAAAAAGTTAGCGTTCATCCTCCAGCTTCACTGTTTTAATTATGCTAACATAGCTGTGTCACTAGCGATCATGTACTAGCTAGCCTAACTTCAGTAACTCTACAAATGTCACTGCTGTTTACTTTACTGTCTTCATTTATGTTGAAAGTGATAGCAGAGCTGTACGTCTTAATTTGTTTCGAAAATCCCTCAGTCAGAACATGGTATATTATATTTAGATGGTTACTAGCGAGCTAACTATATTTTGTTGTTCAGTTGCTGTGAGAGGGCAACTTTTGGCCCAATCAAAACTGGAGTTGGGGAAAACCGTCCTTTGAGAGTGTTAAATGCTTTTGATGGGCTGCAGCATTCCATGACTCGTGAGAGGTAGGGCAAGTCTACCAAAATCTCTGAACTTCCAGTAAGTTAGGAAACCCTATGAAGTGTTGCAACTGTTTGATTTGTGGGGTCTGGCCACTCCATCACTGCTTGAACCTTGGCTGGGTACACCTTGACCTTCAACATGAAACTTCAATTTCTTACCCTTAACATAGTGTCTGCTCTCAAGTAATCTTTGGAGTACCTGATAAACATGGCGTTAATGGTCCAAAATAGTGTGAGACAAGATGGGAATATTATCCAGACAGATTAGTATGGAGCGGTTGAGGAACTCTCAAGGCACATCATTCACCAACACCTGGATAACAGCTGGAGCATTGGTAAATCCGATGGTCCTTGAAGTGACCCAAATGAGTTAAATGTTGTCTTCCAGTATTTTCCTTCCTTGACGTGGACCAGGTGGTAGGAAGTCTAACCTTGGAAAGACAGTGGCTCCTTGCAATATTTTAAAACAGTTGGAAAAGATAAAAGAGATTTTTCTTTTAACAGTGATCTGGTTCAGACCTTGGAAATTAATGCCGAAGAAGAGTCTTGTCAAGTTGATACAGTTGATTCAGTCTTGGATTGATACAGAAGAAGAGTTTTGTCTCGAAGGCCGGATGATACCAGCAGCCAGGGAGTAATGGATATATTTTCCCATTACATCATGTCCTGGTGTGATGAGGCTGTGGCGATAATTCGTGGGGAGCAGTTTACCAAATCTTTAAGGAAAACTTTCTCCAAATCATGATATTCTGCAGGATTGATTGAAAGATATGTAGAATCTGTGCTGGAGGATGCAGCACACTCAAACCTGGAGGGGAAGCAGACTGTAGACAAAATTCATGGCAATGAAGGCTCTACCCAATAATCTTATTTGAATCCCAGTTAATTTTGGGGGGTCACAACCTTTCAGCCAAGTGTGACTCAGAACAAGCAGCCTACCAGGAGCATTAAAAATCTATAAACTGATATACCTTTGGCAAATACTTTTGGCAATATAATTATTGCCAAAAGTATTTGCTCATCTGCCTTCACATGAGCATATGAACTTCAGTGACATCCCATTTTAATCCATAGGGTTTGATATGATGTTGGCCAACCTTTTGCAGCTTCAACACTTCTGGGAAGGCTTTTCACAAGGTTTAGGAAGTAACTTTTATGGGTTTATGGGAATTTTTGACCATTCTTCCAGAAGCACATTTGTGAGGTCAGACACTGATGTTGGACAAGAAGAACTGAGGTGGATTGAGGTCAGGACTGAGGCCAGTGAGGTGCTTCTACACCGAACTCACTCATCCATGTGTTTATGGACTTTGCTTCATGCACTCGTTCAGAGTCATGTTGGCACAGGAAGGGGCCATCCCTAAAGTGTTCCCACAAATTTCAGAGCATGAAATTATCCAAAATAATATGGTATGCTGAAACATTAAGAGTCCCTTCATTGGAAATATGAAACTCCTACAACAACTCCTGAAAAACAGTCCCACACACCTCACCCCTCCAACAAACTTTACAGTTGGCACAATGCAGTCAGAGTAGTGCTGTTCCCCTGGCAAAAACCAAACCATCGGATTGCCAGATGAAGAAGTGGGATTTTTCACACCAGAGAACACATCTGCACTGCTCTAGACCACTGGCAGTGTGCTTTACACCACTTTATCTACGCTTTGCATTGTGCATGGTGATATAAGGCTGCTGCTTGGTGATGCAGCTGCTCCGCCATGGAAACGCATTCCATAAAGCTCTCTATGCACGGTTCTTGAGCTAACCTGAAGGCCACATGAAGTTTGGAAGACCTACCACTTTGTTGGTAGGCCACAAACAGTTGACTTTATTCCAAACAGTTGGAATATATGGTAGTGAGGAAGTTTCAGGGCTGGACTTGTTTTGTTGTTGGCATCCTGTCACGATACCACAGTGGAATTCACTGAGCTCCTGAGAGCGACTCATTCTTTCACAAAAGTTTGTAGAGACAATTTGCATGCTAGGTGCTTGATTTTTATACACCTGTGGTCATGAAATGATTGGAACACCTGAAATCAATGATTTAGTTGAGTGAGTGATGTTTGGCAATACCCATCTGAGTACAATGGATCCATCTAGACACAAGACAGCTTTAGGTGACAATGTATCGATATTTGTCCACTGGGGAAGACTTCAGGTGACAGAAGAGATATTTTTGTTGAGACAACCTACAACAAAGCCTGGTGACGGTGCTGCAGACATACAGACGGTGCTGTGCTTTTTTGGAAACTGAATTTCCCAGAGGAACCCACCCGAGGGATTAATAAAGTTTTATCTTATCTTATCTTATCTCTTATATGGACAGGCACTTGGGGGAGGTAGGCAGAGCAGGGAAACTGGATGCAAGCGATAATAATAAAAAAAAAGACAATGAGACAGGCAAAGAAATAAAACAGGAAGTGACTAAACATAACTAAAAAGGGAAATGCAGACACATATATGCAAACTCTAGAAGTGTGACTAAATTATAACAGGACCTAAGGACTCCAAATATTCAGTAACATGGATATAATAAAATTATGAACACTAAAAAAAGAATACAGCCTAAAAGGCTCAAAACCACAGTCAGATCCAGGTCATGACAAAAAGTCCACAGCAAAAACAGCTCTAATCAGGAACCAAGGAACCTGAACATCAGTCCAACAATTTAGCAACAACGAGGGATTTTTTTCAGCCTTAAGTAGCAGGTAATTATTGATTAGATTGCACATAGGTGGGTACCTACCAAACTGTTTGCAGATGCGCCAACAAGGAAGGAAGGTGAGCTAGCAAGACCTCACCTCTGAAACACACAGAGTAACACCAAACTCATCCGCACCAACAGAGGAGAAAGAAAGAAAGCAGAAGGTGGAGAAATAGGTAGAAAAGGTATGTCAATGCAGAAGGACAAGAAAACCGTAATATTCTTATTACATATGAGCAATCCAAAAACAGTAAGATAAGACTATTGTGCAGTAACTTCACCCTGTGCTGCCACCTTGTACACCTTGGTACAAATGTAACTGTGTCTGCAAGCATCTACATGAAATGCAAATGTTGAATGCAAGAGAAGTAATGTCTAGTGGGCCCCGTTGTGGCTCTGACTCTTCCCACACCCATGGTAGATGTTCCCACGCACATGTATAGAAATAGTTTAACAAAAATAGCACGAAATAAATAAAATATGAAGCGTATGGTAAGTTCAGTAAGAAAGATCTGCAATCACTCATCTTCCTGCTTTTCTGTTCTTTACATGACTACTGCTTTACCACACTGTTCATCTCAATGCTGATATCATAACTCTAGTCCAATCATTTTCTCACCTGCCTTTTTTTAACCCAATCAGCCTCCACTTTGCATGGTTTAAATCTTTCCTCTACATCTATTTTAGCTTGTTATCATTAAAGAGTAGATAGAAAAAAATGGATGTAGAAACCAGGACACCATGAAGTGCCAAAAACTGCAGTTCCTCATCTGGCCACATGAGGCTGGCACCATGTGTGAGTCATGCTCCCATAACTTTATAGCATTAAAAAGCCCGTTTACAACCTGGTACAAAATGTGCTTTAGGGTTAAAATGTAGATTTTCTTGTGGCTTAATGTTAAAGCCCACATCTCAATTAAAGCCAAATAACTGGATTCCTACAGAACATTTAAAAACAAAATAAGCTTTTATACTTCAGTTTTGATGAGCACTAATTGCACTTATCCATGTTTATGCTAATTATGAATTTGCTGTCATACAGTTTGCTAAACACGCTTGCACTTAGCCCTTCATTCTGTTGCACCACTGTGAACAATTCTTGGCTCCAAACACCACCAACAACATGCTGGACTTGAAAACTAATTGGTGACATCATAGTGGATATCTTTCACATATAGACTCTGTATGGGGTGGCTTTTGGAATCAGCCTCAAGAGTCCATTAGTTTTTGGCTAATCAGTGCTGGTTTTATTTTTAACCCTATAATATTAATGGCATCCAAAAATCTGGAATTCAATACTAAACACAATGTGACAAGCCAACGTATTAGACCATTTAAAAAATATTAACATTTTCACTGACGTCTCCATCTAAGAAACTAAAGCTGTGTGGCTACAAAAGAAAAGAAACACTAAAGTAGGATTTTCTGTTTGACCTAACAAAGGTTAAAAATACTTATTTTGCGAGACTTCAAAGGTATTTGTTTTGCACTTGCAAACTATTTTAAATAAATGAAGGGGCAGGATACAGACAAAGGTGTATTGTGTCAAAGGAGTTGTAAAGGGCTGTGCTATTATGTGCAGTTAATTAAAACAGCTGTCACAAAGCACTCAGAAATAACATGAAAGAGGCAGGTTTGGAGTAATGACTGCATGTCAATGCAGCGTTGACTTTATTCTCAAACACATTATTAGAATCTAAAAATAAGGAAATGGGTGCTGTTGCCCAGAGTGCTTTCATCTGCCAAAAAAACAAAACAAACAAAAAACACATTAATACAAAGAGATACAGAACGAGAGCGATATGTCTCATTATCATTAACACTAGAACAAAAGCTGATTTAAAAAAAACAAAACAAAAACAAATTTAAACACAGCCAACCCAGCAACAGTTAAAGTTTCTTAAATAGCCTCTGTGAACAGAGAGATAGAGATGACAAAGGAGACCATGCAACCCACTTGTGCGTTCTCATTAACACTTCACACACTCACACAGTTTGGATCCAAATCAATATTATCAACAGACATATGCCAGGAGGAGGAGCTGTCATCATACAAAGGGATGTTTTTTTTCAGCAGACAATTGTTTGACATTTTATTATTTCATGGACTAAAATACAGTGGATTTCATCAAGAGAACAACAAACGTTCTTTAATCGTACACAATTATTCACAGTCGGTGCCTGGTTAAACAAACAGCTTCAGGTGCTCTTCCAGATCTTTTTCCAATTTGTCTTGAGCCGAACGAAGCGGTGGGATTTCAGTCATTATCGCAGTGTTCTACACTCACAGTAACCATATGTTCTCTGTCTCTGCAGACACCGAGTGGGACTTCAGACCAGACGGCATCAAACTGAGGGCTAACGTTCATGTGATTAAAGAACCAGTTATCAAACACAATTTGTGTCGTATTTGGTTAATAACATTTTGTTTTTTTTGCCGTTCCTCTGACTTTGGCTATAGAAGGAGACCGCAAGTATGAGTTAAAGAAAAAAGAAACGAGTAATTGTCCTTATATGGACAACTGAAAAGATTATGTTACAGCAATTTACAGCAACTAATTGTAAACACCATCCTTGCAAAAGAGGAACTGGGGCAGATGGGAAATCAGACAAAGGTTGGAGTATATACACCAATATACCTCTCCATGCTGGTGTACACATTTTCAGTTCAATGGTGGTACAATGCAGTAAATAGACAGTAGAAAGCGCCAAATGCAGATGTTTTGTCAGCATTCTCGAGAAATGTTCCATTCTTCTGTTGCTGGAACTATTATTTTAAGAGATAAACTAATTTATTACGGATTTAGACGATCCACTGTGAGTCTGATTTTTGGCTCTCGCTGTGTTTAAGGATGGAGAGAACAAGCTGGAGGTTCTGTGGTGTGGCAGTAGAAGGGCTTGGCAGAAGGTTGATGCCATTTGGTCCTGAGATTAGCTCAGATACAGAGGTTTGTCTCTCTGGAGAGCCCTGGAAGCAGAGAGGAGAATCAATAAGGACATGTTTGACACGCTTCATTGTTTCAATGATGACCACGAGTTTTTCCCCTTTGTTTCCTAACGAGCCTCAAGAAAAATCAAGTCTGTTATAAGATTATATGAACTGGTTTAGGTCATTTCTACTCTAGATTAATTTACGTTAATCCAAATCTTTTGTATGCCGAGGTGATATGCATTTAAAGTGATTAATGTAGACTCCAGAGTACACATTGGTTAATATTACAGTTGTATTTCATTTTAATAGGTGTAATCCCACGCATCTGCTTTTAGGCATTTTTCTACATTCATATGGAAACTGAGAACTACTGCTAAAAGGTTTTTATATTTAGCTAAGATAGAAAAGCTTCTGCTTCACTGGATGCTATCAAGAGCAGTGGGTAAATGTTCCTCACATTATTATATATGAAAGACTAATAGAAACACCACATTCCCATCATGTTTTCAACACCAACTTTCCTTTGTCTTTCATTGACATCGTCTCACTGTATTCTCTTATCCTTTAACAGTTTAGCAGCACCATCTGGACAGGTAACATTTTCTTTCTGTTATTTTGTTTAAATATATGCTGCACCTAGAAACCCATCTAATAATAGTGCAGTTGAATCAGTGAGCAATGACAGACAGGCTGGTTGTTCCATGGTGGAAGTATTTGCATTATTTTGTGTCAGCCAATGATAAGTGTCTATCAGCTGCTAAGGAGCTCTGCTTTGCATTTGGAAGAGTTACCTTAATGCTAACTACAGCTCCACAACACTAGTGGTTAGGCTCACTGGGCAGGACAGCCCTGAAATCACAGTTAGCTAACTTTTACTTTGGCTAAAGCTGTTAATTCAATAGAAATTACCAAGCTTTTTGCTGGTTATGTGGTGGTAGAGATGCTAAATGCAAAAGTGAAAGTTAAACGCAAACTTTGACTAACAATCTCTCTTCTTACAGTATGGAATATAATGTTACATGCCAACTTTTTAAATGGTACTAATACTGCTATGTTACAAGTTACTTTTAAAAGTTTTGTTATCCAGGATTATAATAACATGTCACAGACTTCCACACAGGAAAGGTGTAGTCAGAAAGGGGTTGTTGCTGCTCTTGAAATGTATCTTTGGTGTTACTTTTTTTCCCCTCCATGAACCATGTTTTCTTGATCGGATGTGGCCACTGCCATCTGTAACCACACATCATCTAACATCACTGCAGACAACAACACGTCTGTTGAGTATTGGGTTTCTTTTTAAACACCTGCAATCCAGTGCAGTGTTAGTACACACCCGTTGCCATGGTAATCAGTGCTCCAGTCCAGAGAGGGGTGATGATTCGGTGTATGCCGGCCCATCTGGTGGTAATCCACTGATGATGACATCACTGCTCCACTGTTCATGATACCTCCACCTATTGGCTGGTAGTCAGATTGGAGGGAGGGAAGGTAGCCCTAAACAAACAAACAAACAAACAAACAACCCCAAACAATTAAATTCAAATTCTATTTATAATGTGCCAAATCACAACAACAACAACTGCCTCAAGGTGTAAACAAACAAAACGATTATAACTTATTTAAAATAAATAAATAAATTCAAGAGGGAGCACCATTAACAATAGGTTAGTGATTTCAAATATGCATTAGACAAAAAAGGAGACCTTGAAAATATTCATTCTTTAACGCAATCACAATTACAAGCCCACTTTGTTCTGAGTGGCCACTTTCAAAGCTTGCAACAGGACAGGATTTGTGAGCGCCGCAGTGGAGGGTTCTAAAACAGTAACATATTGTGGCCCCAGATATAAATGTATGTGTCAGATCACATTAGCTGGTGAAATAATTTAGCAAGCTAGCCAACTAGTATTTCCACTTAGATGAAAGCAATAATGTTAGCAAGAAGGTTAGTATGTACGGAGCCCCTCTGATGACATGGTCCAAAAAATAAATAAATTGTGGCCACAAAATACTACTTCGTGGGCACGAAATAGGTATAACGTGCGCACGAAATGCTAATTTGTGGGCACGAATTGGGTATAACGTGGCAACGAATTACGCATTTGTGGCCACGAAATAGATTATGTGTGCAAATCATATTGATACAATTCCTGGACAGCTGCGTAGAGACATAAGCATGAGAGTAAGCTAAACCTATAAACCATGGACAGAGACGGTATGATTGAGTTTTATTTTAGGCTGGGAATGAGCTACAAATGCATTTTGAAAAGCCTGGCAATGCAAGGAACCATTATTATGGAGAGACATTTAAACAGGATATTGAGAGCCAGTTGCTTTACAGACGTAAGTACGACCTGGACGCCGGGATCGATTTTATTGTCAACCAACTGCAAGGGGCTGGGAAAGATCACAGTTATCGGTCAAGTGTTTCGTGGCTACAAATTAGCATTTCGTGTGCATGTTATACATATTTCGTGGCTACAAATAAGTATTTTGTGGGCACGTTATACCCATTTCGTATATTTTGTGGCCACAATTTATTTATTTTTTGGACCATGTCATCAGAGGGGCTCCGTAAGTATGCAATGTTAAATGAAATTTTATTTTAAGAGATAGTTTGTCCATTGTAACAACCCTTATTATGACATAGCACCGCTAGGGAGTGTCGTCCTATTATTGTAGTAGTTTGAGAGTCTCCTAGTGTGAGTGCAGAGGCCGTCATTACAGCCAAGCATCTGTTTAGAGAGACCGTACCACTGTAATGGGCTGGCGCCGGCGACTACCTACCCCCGGCACATGCATGTACGAATAGAGTAGAGCTGTGGACACCTAGCTTGTATGGTCTTGTTCTGTTAATATAACCAACTAAAGGTCTTTTGTTCTATTTAAGTGACTCGCCTCCGAGTTGTCCGGCTAACCTCCACACCACATGCCCGCTGGACCTTCTAGCCACTCCTTCCTCGCCAGACCACCGTTAGCATGTTAGCAAACATGGTAGCGTTATCACAAGCCAAAAGTTTATGTTAAACCCAAACTTAAACTTCTTAAACCCAAGCCCCACGTTTCAAATTCCCTGCTGATGACTGATAGTTAAATACAATACTGGTGCTATCTATACTGGTTGATGAGATGGTTTGATTTCATAGATAAAATTCGTTTTTATCTGGCAAAAAGTTAGCTTACCTGCTAGTGCTAACAAACCGCTTGAGACCCAGTGCGACAACCATACAGTACATTTTTACACTTATGTAGCGATGCCATGCATTTATGATTCCTAGCATGCACAGCAACAACAATACGATGACAATTAAATAAATAAATAAATAAATATTATTTTAACAACCTGTAACACAAAACAGTTCCTGCTAAAGGTGGAAAAAGATTAACTTATTTCACCTATTTCCCCACTTAGGTCACAAATGCACTGTGACTTGCTTGCCTGCTAATATTGCTGCTAGTAAAATAATAATAAAGTGTTTTTGTCCTTATGTGGAGTTTGTGTCATAGAACGAGTCTATGTCACAGCTGCTCATTGTTGATGGTGAGACAGGAAAAGTAGCATTGAAGAAAAATACTGGGGTCTCTCTTTTGTTACAGTAGATGCATTCAGACAATAGCAATAAAAGTGTTTAACAAGAAAAAAATGAAAGGTTTAAAGGAGAAGTTGTCCTGAATAGTCTGAGAGGGTTCACTGTGCCAAACATAACTTTAGTGAAAATTTAGTCACAGTACTTGAAAAAAGCAGGTAAAAAGTAAAATCTTTTTTTCTTGCATTAAAGTGTCATTAAGGAAAGTTTTAATGATATACTGTTTATTTCCCCCTTCAACTTGAATTAGTCCATGGACAGCTGATGGGTTCTGAAAGCCATCTATTAGCACATCTTTGGCAGAATGGTTTCAGATGAACAGAGATAGGAATGAAGTTCTGAATGAAACTCACATGAAAAGGAGAGGGATGGGTCGCAGGTTCATGAGCAGTAATTACAGAATTTTGAGAGCTTTTCTGATTCTATCTCCCAGGAGGAGGGAGGGAAAAAAGTGAAAATGTAAAGTTAGGGGGAAGAGGAAAAGAGGGGAAAAACATCAGCAAGCATGTCTCTAACCATAGGATACCCGAGGGAGGAGAGAGATGGAAAAATGAGTGTGTAAAATGACAAAAGTGTGCATGTGGGGGAGGGGGGACTGAAAGGGAAGTTAATCTGAGTGTTGTGAGTGAAAGAGGAGAAAGAGGAGGACAGCAGGTGGTTTGGTTCCCCCTGCTCTCCTCTCCCCCTCCTCCTCTACCTCACCTATTCATCTATTGTTGAGCAAATTCTTCTCCTTCACTCCTTCACAAAGACCCCATCTGCCTCTTTTGTCTCTCTCTCTCTCCTCTCTCCCTTCCCCCATCAGTTCTCACTCTTGACTCAGTAAAAAAAAAAAAAAAACTTTTAGCGCTCTGTAGCTGTGTGCTCTCATTTTTGCCTTCTCTTTTACTTTTCTGTGTTTTCGGTTCTCTCTTTTTCTAAAAATATGCAAAATGGAGGAGAGAAAGGGATTATGGGAGTTGGGGATTAAAAAGTGTACCATAAAAAGGAAGGGGGATCAAATGGGAAGTGAGGCTCAGTGGTAATCTTTGGATTTTAACTATTCTGGAGGAGACCGTCTTCCATGAATTCATATCATAGCTGTTCATCTTTTCTTTTTCCCCTCTGTTGGCAGAAATACTAAATGAGCAGCTAACACTGACAGTAAAGGCAGAGAGGCTGACTGACAGACTGATTGACTCTGTTACAGTCGAGGTAAGTCCTTTTTCAGCTGTGTAACATTGTCGGTTTAACTAATCTTAAAGTGACAACATTCTGCCATTTAGACATTTAATCACTAACATTCAGGCAAATCCACATCAGTGATGGAGAAAGCCATGGTACCTGTGCCAAAAGACTTCAAACACCTGCCAGCAACACCATTAGTGATGGGTAACCACATGTTCTTACATGTAGTTAAACAGCAGTATCTGTGTGTTGTAGCTGTCCTCACCCCTCACACCATCTCAAAGTATTACTAGCAAAAATGACTTTTGCCAATTATGCAGCAAATGTGGTTGGTGCATTGCACTTTTTACCTACTTCCACATCAAACCGATATCAAACGCACAAACACAACGGTTGCTCAGCGGGTTCTTGGAGTTGTCCACACTTATTTAAGATTTATGCTAAAACAGATACATATAATTAAGACATGGAATCATTCTAAGTGAACAAAATCTTGTAGTAAACTGAATCAAATGCTGCGTCACCATTACGGTCCAACACACACATAAATGACCTTATGACCCACATCTGATGGAAACAGGGCAGCGACTTGTCCCTGCAGATTGATTGTAGGAGAAATTAGGAAACACACATACATACACACGCATGTATCATTATCATCATAGTAAGATTTATCAAGTGCAACTGACCTGTGTCATAGCAGGGGAGTGTGCCATTCCCATTGAGTGGCCACTGAGCTGCTGGTGCTGATGGTGTGGATTGTGCAGCCCTCCCAGGTGTGCCTGGCTGTGGAGCGGAGGGCTGATCTGGAGAGGAGGGGTGGATGCAGCCGCTACAGTGCCAAGGGACATGGCTCCCTGATGGGGGACGCTGGCTCGTGGCACCGTCCCTCTGGAGGACAAAGCCTGGAGCTGGGGATGTATCTGAGGGTGGGGAGGGGGAAGATGGGGGCTGAGGCCAGGGCTTGAAGTGTGGGAAGGGTGTGAGGGGTGAGGGTAGGGCATGTACATGCCTTGATGGTGATGAGGAGGGAGAGGGTGGCTGAGTGGGCTGGAGGAAGGGTGCTGCCCTGGGTGACCAGGATACACTGAATGTTTGGGTGTAATCATGGAGGTAGAAGAGGGGGAAGATGAGGAGGAAGAGTGGGTTTGCTTCATTTCAGATGGGTCATTGTAACTCTGTAGAAGAAGAAAAAGGAAAACTGAAAATCAGGAATTTTCTGACCCTTCACTCTTATAATCCGTAACTTAACTTGGCGTGTATCAGTGTGTGTAGCGCACCTGTGAAACCAGACTGGCTCTGTAGGCAGCCAGCTGTTTGAGATACTCCTTCTTAGCTGTCTCAGTCTTCTTCTTGTACACCTGAAACGCAAACATTTAACTCTGAAAGTGTGAACCTTCATCACAGCATTTGATAAACAAAAGGCACAACTACAAAAATTAGGTTGGATTTAATCAGAATAATAATAATATCACTCTAGTGCTGAGCTAATGCCTTTTTCTAATAACACAAATTTATCAATTCCCAAAGCATGTGCCAATACTCTCTGAAGCCCAGCAGCGATCAGTCCAGCTGACATGCCACTTGTATAACTGTTAGGTTCACATTAATGACTGTGAATCTCATTGGTATTGTTAGAGCTCACATTCCCCTAATAAACGGTTGATTCCTGTCACAAACATGATGCTGACACTTATCGCCTTTTTCACGCACTCTGCATTTGCTTCCTTCATGATGTCACAGAATAAAATGAGCATGTTATGCCTCAAGGCCAAGAGTGCAGTAATGCTAGTGCTTCTCTGAAGCTATATCTGCACTCCACACTGTATATAAATGCCACTTGTTTTGCACATGTTCAACTACCAACCTCTGTATATTTTATATATTTTATTTTATTGTTTACTCTATTTAATTTGTAAAATATGTATATACACACACACACGTAGAAAAACATATTTAGTATACACATCCAGTAATGCACACACTCTTATCTTGTACATATATTTATTACTCTCAGATTTAGCCTTTCTTATATTTTGCTTGTTTTATGTTATTGTATTTTTTTTTTGCACACCTCTGTTGCTTGTGAAGCTCGCACGCAAGAATTTCACTCGCATATACTGTACCAGTGTACATGCACACGTGATGTGACAATAAAAGTGATTTGATTTGATTTATTTAGACAGTGGTGATATAAACAAATCACTAATGTCAACATTCTCTCACAAATATAAAAATAGTGTTTGCCATCATCCCAACCTCAATTTTGCATCCTAATTTTGGATTTTACTGTAAACTGATACCAAATACAAAACACAGATGAGAGGAATGAGAATCAGTTCTGTATATTATGCAAGTACCAGAAAAAACGACTTACTGTTAAATTTGAGTACACCTGTTTTAGCTTCATTTCACTGTTGGTACTCAGCTTTTAAAATGCTACTGCTGATCTTTAAGGATCTTCGTGGCATCCGTCCTCTATATGACCTGCTAGTCAGACATGAGCTTCGATAGAGCCTGAGATCTTTGAACAGAGGACATCTGTTAAAACTGCAGCTGGCAGACATTTGCTGTCAGAGCCCTAAGCTGTGGGATGAACTGCCTGAGTATTCAGGTTAAGTCGGTCACTCACAGACCAACGAAGACTAACTTATCGGTAAGCCTTTTCTGATTTGATTTTGATCTGTTTTAATATGTTTTCTCTCTCTGCTTAATGACTTTTAGTGTGTGTTATGCTCATGTTCTTAGCAGTATTTGATTTTCTGATGTTCTTGCTTTGGGCCGTGTTAATCATTTTGTTTCAAAATGAGCTCTATAAAAGTGAAGAGCCTGCCTTCACAGTATCAGTTTTAACTAGAACTTTGCAGAATTACTATCAGTTTGGTTGCAATTTTGTGCAGCAAACCACCAAATATAAGCAGTGACACTCATCGGAATCAATATGAGTCATGGGGGTGGGGTGGTGCTAATGACATTTTTGGAAATGTTTCACATATGAAGGGAGATGTCACAAAAAACTGAACTACTGAGATACAGTGAAATTTGTCTTTTCCTATTTATTATCCCTTATTCCTACTTTAGTACAGCCTTCCCTCCCCTTACCTGTTTCTCTTCTTCTGCCAGACCATCCCACATGGAGGCCACAATTTTTGACACCTCCCCAAAGGTGGCATTGGGGTTCTGTGCCTTGATATTAGCCTGGGTGTCCCTGAAGAACAACGCGTAGGCAGACACTGGCTTCACTGGTTCATTGGGGTCCTTTCGTTTCTTTTTCTTTGGCGTTTTCGGTTTCTTGGAGATGTCCGCTGCTGCTGGCCTCTTCTCTCCCTGCCGAAACAGAATAAAGGTTAACACTGTATATAGAGAAAATGTGAATGGATGAATATATAGATCCTAGGTCACCAATAGGTGGACTGCGACTATTACTAGATTTTGACAGACTGTTTTTATTTTTCAGCTTTTCTCTTGTTTACGGTAAGGTTATTTTAACCTCCTTTGTCTTTACAGTTGTCAGTGTAATTAATTATTAAGGAAAAACATAGAACAATCTCAGCCAATCGAAAAAGCGCATGTGAAAACAGTAATTCAGAGAAACAGACAGAGGGAAAAGGAGTGTTAACACCGAGATGGTTTGCATGTGAAGTGTAGTTAAGGAAAAAGAAGAAAAAAGGAAACTTAAATGAAACCTTTTCATTTCTCAAAATTAAACATTTTAATTGAAGACACCGTTTTAAAAAAAAAAACAAAAAAAACTCCAAATCCTGTTTTACTTGAAATGAGAAAAGAACATTTTATTATTATTTTATTGTTAGAGTACCTGCCAGTCCATTGTAAAAGTTAATTGCAAATGTTAAAATACTGTTAAATTGTACTTTCTTTTACAACTGTCAGTCTACTTGAAAACATATTTTACATATATATAATTATGTGGAACTTTATGATTTTCTGGAGGAAATTTTCTCTAACTGGACCTCCTGAAATTTTACTTGGGTACCCCCGATATAGACTGACAAAGAGAAATTTGTAACACGTAAAGCATAAAATGTTAGAATGTAAATTAAATATATCCTTAAAAACTGTAGAGTGAGTGATTTTCTTTCTGTTGTCAGCAAGTTTGCATTTGAACAATTCACACCAAAACTGTTTTTAAAACATGTGCTCAGCTAATCTTTGATGTTAAGCAATAAGTAAACCGCAGAGATGGTCTTAGGGAAAGTCCCCACCAGCAGAAGAGCCTCTCGGTAGAGTGGTTACAGTCATTGCTGCGCTAAACGGGTGAAGTCGCCATAATACCTCAGCAAAAGCAGCACATCTGCTTAAACGCTATTGTCTATATGGTTCTAAGTTATTCTTCTGAGAAACTTTCACTAATTACTGATTATCATATAACAGTGTTCAGATCATATACTTTATGTCATAACAACATAAGCTCAGCTGAGGAAGAAGAATTTTCTATACTGTTAAAGAAATCCTTGTATAAATGTGTGCTTGAGGTGCACATGACGTCGGGGGCTGATGTGCAGTTTGCTCACATTTTTAAAGGGCACACTGCATACCATGCTGAGATGCGTCAAGTTATTGGCTAATAGCTTTTTGGAAACCACCTTGTTAGTGCAAAAATGCCTGTCAAATTGTGTCATCTTTGACAATTTTCATGGATTTACCTAAAGAAGTAGTATGTAGTCATATGTTTTTGCAACAGGCTGCTAGTAACGATGTGCCTAGAGGTACAATTTAGAGTTGTGTCATTGCTATGTTATCTAATATGTTTAAACACAACACTGGTTCATCACTTGAGGTCAGTGTTATTAAGTGGCTTAGTGAACAATTCTCTGAAAATGAGTGAAAAAGCAGCCAATGTCCAAACCATAACTTTTAAAGACATTCAGAAAGCTGGAAAACTAGTGCTCAATAACACTTTAAAAATGACAAGAAATGATATAAAGAAATGTTGAGAAAGGGCGTTAAAACATAATTAAGTAATTAATGTTTGACTGAAAACAGCAAGTCTGAAAATAATACTACACACAAACTTCAGTCTCGTGAAGGAAAGTACTGGACCCAGGGTGCAAAGTTATGACATCATAATGTCACGTTTGGTCAAGCTGCAATAATGACCCTTGAGCAACATTATTGTGTCTACAAATTATATTAAAGTGGTATCAGTTGTGCTGCTTTCTCTATGATTTGATGGCTGCTAGCTGTTGCAGTGATTTTCTGTAGAGAAATACATTTTCACTTAACCAAAACAAACTCATCTAAGCTGCTTCATCAGCACAGTATGTGCTTTAATCAAATTCATCTGTCTGCAGCCTTACATCATAGGAAAAAAAATCCTCCTGCTGTTATCTGATTCACGTAACATCACCATCTGGCCAATGGCATAACCAAAATCTTTGGCTGAAAATTGTGTCCTCAGGCAGGATCCTTCACTTGGATTATGAAGAAGGTCATATTTAGCCTGTAATGCTGCACCACAACTGCACTTTCTTTATCATGGTAAATTAATGCCTTTAATATTGCTCTTATGAATAATTTTTCTTCCTTAAAGCACTCTAAACCATCTGTGAGTAAAAGCCGCCAGATAAATTAATCTGCATTGTCTAATAAGCACGCTGGGTTTTCCTGAGCTTGCATACGGCTCAATAAAGGGGTGCCCCTGTTATGATGTGTATGAGTATCAGACTCATTTTTGCTCTTTTACTTTCCACCCTTCTCTTCCTGAAGAAAAAATTACCTGCACAGTGGCTTATACTGTTTCCTATCTATAGTGTGTGACCAAGTTGGTAAATATTATTCAGCAACACAGTAATAGTTTCATTTCCCCAGAAAATGAGCAGTTAGTTTGGAGCGGTGTGAGACAGCCAACGACGAGAGAGCTGATTTCTGTCTAGTTGATATGCATGGAGAATGCCTCCATGATGACACATAACATTATTAAAATAGCTCTCTAGTATCTATGCACTCACAAAAGAAAACACAACTGGGTGTTACAGCCCAGCAAGATGTGAGTCATTTGAACAGAAGATGCTGCGTCCATGTGTCTGTGTGTTGTTACCCTGAGTCCATCATCATTGTCGTCCTCGTGTGCTGAACTGGAGGGAGATGGTGTGGCAGATTTACTTCCAGGAGGTGAAGGGGAATTATGGGTAGCAGAGTTCCCACTCAGTCCCAGCTGGGATTGGTTGATGGTGGACAACTGGTTTTGCTGGCTCATGCCTGATTGGCTCTTGGGCCCAAGCGCTGCTTCGATTGGCTGTTGGCTGCTGGTAAACCGAGAATCTGAATTCACCATCTGCTGCATCTGTGTAAACAAAACAAGTGATTATGGCAGTGAAAAAAGTGGATGACTTCCCTTTATTGCATTTATGTTTAAAATATTCCAATCTGCTGTTAGCTCTCTTAGCTTTTCATTATTGTACATTATTGTAGAATCTTTGTTACAAAAAGGCAAAACACATTGTGTAATGCACTACAGCCTGGGATGCAAAATCCAATCAGTATTAGTTGATTTGGATAAGAATTTAAAAAAAAAAATGAAGCATCCTTGATCTGGGCCTCTGTGTGTGGACATTCTACCCCTCATTTGATCAGGTTTTGTCTCTGCTATGCAGCAGTCCGGGATTAACTGATAATGAAATCTCACAGTAATGGTGGTAACAACTGACAGGTCTGAGGAAAGATGGTATCAGAAGCCCAAAAGTATTCACTACAGATCTTAAACTCCACTGCTACTCCCATGAGAAGCTAGTGCAAAACTTCACATGTGGGAGAGGATGAGTGCAAAGTAAATAATAACGTACTACCTTACTGTGTGAGTGCCTTAATTATTAGACTGCAATGTCTGTCAAATCCCGGGCTTACGTTTATAACAATGGTATGGTGGATACCAACACTTTCCACTGAGTTTTCTCTTATTTATTCCTCCTTACAAACAAAGAATTATTTAATATAACTAAAAAAAGAGCAAACTTTAAACTTGAAAACTTTCTTTACCTTACAATATAAACTGATGTGAGCCATTTGTTGTTGTGAGTTTATATAAATAAAAGTCAATTGATTAACTGTATGAACACAATGAAGGGTTGAACAATGCTGAACAAATCCCACAAAAAACTCAAAACACAATATTTCATCTTTTTTGTTAATGTTATTAAGTAGATGTCAAAACATATTTATTAAATATAGAAAATCATTTACTTATAGAAATGAATGACTTGATACAAAGATATCTCCTCGTGTCCCGTTTTTGTGTGAACACTTGTAATAGTTGAGTTTTTACTGTCATTCCTAAGGTTGAGCTCTTCTTGCAGTGAGCCAGTCATCAGCGATATTCAGTCCACTTCTCAGGAAAACAAAAGTTATCACTGCTAACACCACAGATGTGGGGACTTTGACACCTATGATCACAAATATGAAGACGGGACTCCGATGATGGCTTGTATTTAGAGTTTCCTCTTAGTAAGCATGTGAATAATAACGGATGTGGTCTAGTGTGATGTGTCCCTGTTGGGAACATGTTACCTCAACTCGGCTTCTGTGTCTCGGCAGCGGTCTCTGCTTTGGCGTTTCGATAGAACTGTGAGTGACATTTCTCTTACATGGGAACAGGTTTCAGAACGATGTGTATGTGCTGATGGAAATGCTGAAAATACGAGCTGTGGTTTGACATCGCCTGGGTTGGGACTTTAATAAATGTCATAGTAATAAACTGTCAAAATACCCTATCGCCATAACTTTCCACAAATGCTTTTGCTCTTTGCCAGATTTATTTGACAGCAAAACTATAAAAAGAGGAAATGATATTAGAGCTTCATTAAAAATCTAATATTTTCTTACTATACCTACTGAAATAAAATTACAAATCAATATTTAGTTATTTTATTTGATTACAATCTTACTATGCTCAACTCTATTACAAATTTTAAACTGCCTGGTTCTGAATAACAAAGAAAAGGAGCAAAGGTACCAATGGAAAATTAAGAGCAAGATATGTAACAAATGCCCGTAACATCACGAGTAGCAACAGTTAACTGGAAATAAAGGTCGCAAGGTTATACCAGAGGCTGTAGGCACAAAATAACAAAACTGTTTCACAGATAAAAACATTATCAATGGAGAAAAAAAAAATCTGATTTTCCTTTGCGGGGGTCATTTCTGATGATGGCCTAAGACAGCCACAGAGGGGAAACCCCCGAAGGCTGAGTAATGACTGACTCATGCCATGAAACAAGTGCTGTATGCAGTATTTTCACACCTTCACACAGGTGTGGTTATTACTGGATTTCATTATGAAAAGTAGAGGTGAAAAATTCTAAATATGTTCCTGTTTTTAGTCAAATACAATCTGTATCACTCCTTTGCATGCAATCTCAAAACTACCAGCAAGAGCTGCCATCATGCCTGAACAAACAGAAAAGCCATTTACCTACATGACATTTTACAACAAGCATGCCAAATAAAGGATTTATAAAGTTGTTTTTTCCTGGTCAATTAAACAACAAAATGTCAGCTTAGTAAACATAGATGAACATACAATATTTTTAATGTGTAAACAAGACTGCATATAACATTCAGGATACTATAAGAAATAAACTGGTCCTTGGTTTGGTCCTAAAATTATTTAAATACAACTTCAGATGAGCTAGAAAGCATATTATATATTACAGCCTGCCATTATTTATTTAACGATTTAGTCAAAATACAGAAGCACCATCTGAAAAACTAACCATACCCTTTGCTTCCATAGAGGTTAAGACACTAAGCGGCAAACATCAGGAAGTGTGAGCACCTTAATGTTTTGGCATTTTACAGGTTTGGAGCATTCAGGTGAGTGTTAACGCAATGCCAAGGAAGAAAGATCTCAACGTGATTGGAATGCCGCTGGTTAAGAAAGCTGCGTATAAACAAAGTGAAGCATCAATGTAAAGATGAATGGACCAAAATTCTTCCAAAAAAAATGCGAGAGACGAATACTTGTACTTAGTTTTTCACAATCTGCATTTTGGCTTTGTTTGACTAAATAATGATGTGGTGCAATACACCATGAGTCATTGGTCTGATGTTGTATTTACCCAAGTGTAAGACCTGCTATGGACAAGATAATTTTTTATTTCGTCCTGAAATGTAAAATCATAGAAATGATAGAAGGTGTACTTTCTTTTAACCTTGATTGTATTTAAAAAGTTATTTTCCAAAGATCAATTTGATCTTTGATTGTGTTGTTTATACATCTATATCTAAGGGGTTTCCTAGCTAAATGGGCTTAAATGGGAGTGAATGCATAGTGACAATGACTGACATATTTAATTAAAGCAAAGAGTCTGTGTTACCCAATTTAATGTGCATTTTCTTGTCATTTTATACTCTGGTTAATTAAACCCCAGTTAAGAAATATTTTTAAAATGGCACAAGTGATATTCACTTTGTTTGGCATCAAGACTGTTTTTATATGGAAGTAAAACCCTGTTGAAGCCAGCACCATTGCTTGTGGTTACTGACACTGGGACTCAAGGACAAGTAGAGGCGCGAAACATTCACATTTAATGTGGAAAGTTTTCAGATTTTAAATGTTTTATCAATAAAAAAACTTGATGTTTTACTACTGATATTTTTTTGGGGGGGGGGCTTGGAATTCAACCCACAACTGCTTTCATTAAGGCTTCACCTAAACGTTGCCTTCATTGTTATTCATGTTTTTAATAAGTAACCGCAAAATCCCCAGATAATATCCTAGAGCTCACTTGTTACCAAAATGAAAGACCAGAAGAAGAACAACTAACTCTCATCTTTAAGACTTAAGTCATCAAATATTTTTCCTTTTTGCACAAACAATTTTCACACATCCATCAGCTATAATCGATTAATCAACTAATTGCTGCAGCTTCAATTAGAACAGTGACTTACAACTGAGCAGTTGTAAGTTGTGTCTAACAGATTTTAAATTTAGAAATCTTGCTGCGTGTCTGCAACTGAAATATTAGGATAAGCAATAATTACATTGCACCACATCATATGAAATGTGTATAATAATATGGATGGCAGCACATCTTCTGGATTTCCAATTAAAAAGCTGAGATGGAAATATCTGTTCAGGCGACAGGTGTTCAGGAAAATATATCATAGTACTTCCCAACACCGCATAAAGCAGATGTATGAAGCGCTCCACAATGAACTCGAAATACTAGAGGGTTTGTAAACTTGTAAATGTCATCATGCAATCTGTATTATCATTTATGATTTGTTTGTATTTATTCATAATGCCCAATTTTGGGGCGACACATTTCTGCAGAGTGGTGCTCATTCCTGCGTTCATACATTTGAGTTCACAGCTTGTTCCTTCGCTATACAATAGACAAAAGGAAAAATGCTGTTTCGTAAAGGTAAATATCACAGAATGAGTTGGAACCAAGTTCCACCAAAATCACCATTCAGAGCAACAACTTCCAATCAGACTGCAGCCAAACATAAAAACAGAGCTATCCACATCTGAATGTTAACTGCATCTGAGTAGTCCTGCCCGTCCTAGGAATCTCTCACACACACACACACACGCATGCACACACACGCACACACACTCACACACGCACACACCTTCTTGCTACCACCCTCCCAACATTAGGCTGAGCCAGGCACGGTTGCTAGGCAACCATAATTCATGGACTGGCAATAAATGTATGTTAGCATGAAAATATAAAACTGAGGTACAGAGAAGAGAGAAACTGAGACAGACAGCGACTGAGAAATAAGAGCTTACCTTTATTCCCTTCAGCCCATTAAAATAATTATCTGTATTGTTCCGCATTTAACAAGCAGGTTAATCACAATCAAAGAGTCTGAATCTGAAAAAAAACTGAATATATTTAAAAGTTATTTACAACAGTCTATTCACCTAAAGTCAAAGCTGACAGCTTTCTGTGTTTTTTTTCAAAATGATACTTAATATTACAGCAGGTACACTTCATATGGAGACAAGAGACAAAAAGGCTGAAAGATCAAGAGTGGGAGATGAGAAAGTTTCATTCTTAACAAACACTGGAGCAATCTTTATTACTGAGACTGACAAGTACTGATACTGTTTCCTCTGAACAACCTTTTTTTTTTTGACAGTTCAAGTAACTATGAGTCTCGAGTCTGGCTTTCATTTCTTTACTGTATCACACAGTGAGCCACATGTGAATGTCACCACTAAAAGCAAGAGTTTCACTTTACTGTGAAACGAAGATTGAACATAAGAAGAAAATGTCAGATCAACCAGCTGCCATGATTGGCCTTCAAATAACACTGCCCTGGGCAATATCCTCTTTCACACAGTTAAGCTGAATAAACCATTAAAGAGTACAGTTAAAAACATATAAAGCTGTCAGTTTCACTCTCTTGGAGTCTCCATTTCCTTGAAATAAGTACATTTGTACTTTTTGTACCTAATTGAAAAGATAATTTTGCAATCATGTGTTTTTGTTTATAGATTTCCATCCATTTTCTTCCACTTATCCGATTTAGGGTTGTGGTGGGGCTGGAGCCAATCCTAACTGTTACAGGTTGAGAGTCAGGGCACCAGTCTGTGGCAGTGCTAACACAAAGAGAGAGAGAGCTATTCACCCCTACAGCCAGTCTACCAGTTAACCTAACATACAGGACCCAGAGAGAACCCACACACACGCATAGATTCCACACAGAAAGGCCCCATCTTACCAGTGGATTTGAACCCTTGGACCCTCTTGGTATGCGACAACAGTGCTAACCACCGCACCACTGTGGCATCTTTTTAAGGAATCATTAATATTATACTGAAATGTCTATACTTAATGCTTTACTAAACTTGTTGTTAATCCAATTTTAGTCCAGTTAACTAAACTATTTACACATTTTGACTTCTAGTAAATGGAAAATTGCTTTTTGAGTTTGTAGTCATACGTGTCTCTGTGTGCAAGTCTTTTCAAAACCTAAAGAGTAAATTTTCTTTCCAGCATGTCATTGTTTTTCTTGAGTGGGGTATGATTTCATCGTTGTAATAGGGCTATAAAAATACACACACTGATCTTGGGCTACATTTAGGCCTAACACAGCTGAGTTTACGATGATTATTTTTTAGGCTAATTATAAGTGATTGAAGACCAGACATATTTAGCCCAGAAAAGAACATCCACAGATGCTGATATTTAGGACTTGGCAACAACTCCGTGTATGAAGGGTATGTAGTTAGATTATTAAAGAGGTTTTTAGAGGGAAATAAATGCAAAACCCTTTATTGCGATGGTCAAATCTCCTCCATCTAAATGTACATGTGAATTACCAAAATATGGCTAAATACAAAAACCAAAACTGATTTAAAGACTTAAAAATATCAACAAACGTCTCTGAGATCATCCATGGAAACACATTTGTCACAACAAGTTTATCTTGACTAACACAATAAATAAAGAAAAGCTTGGCAGTGGATTTCAAGCTTCACATTGTCACACAAACAGCAGTTCAGATTGTGGCTGCCGTATGCGTTGTGTTCCTGTAAACTCTGATCACCCAACCCAATCAACCGCACATTACCAAATTTAGTCACCCACACAACATATTTTGTTCATTAAGTGTTGTCAAACCCGGTATCGAACTATACGTGAATGAAAAGAGAATCTACATCTGAGTGTGTGCATATACTTTTCAACATCAAACATGGTAATGTGACCTCATTGTGTGCTTTTTAAACATTTTCAGCACATTACACACACACACACACATATAGTAACATAAAATTTAAATATCCAAAATCCATTTTCTTATCGTTTAATTGATTTTAATCATGTGAATTATGTTTATGCTTTTAATCAAGCATGATTTGATGGTAAGTGGAATGAGATGATGACTGTTCATCTAGGGCAAATGTAGTGTGTACCTCACTTTTAATGTGAGATGTTGTTGGAACAAAAGTTCAGTCAGTTTTTCCAAGGTAAATACATAACAACTAACAAGGGAACTGTTGTATCCATGCTGAGGATTATATGTTTTACAGTAAAATACCATCTAACATGTCAAAAGAAAAAAAAGATTTTGTATCAGAGAGAAAAAAATAAAAATCTACAAAAATGTAATTGAATTGAAAAATAATTTAAATACACTACACAAGGACATAAAATTGGAAAGAGTAAAAAACAAACACTAAATTCTTTAATTCAAATAGGTTCCTATCATCGTACTAAGGCCAATGTTACAGCAAATTGTGACTTTCCTTTAACATTGACTCCCTGCTTTGTGTGTGCAGAACCCTCAGTGTAAACTCACAGAACTCAGACTTCAGCCAAAAAAAGAAAAAGAAAAAAAAAGTCTACTCAGACTCATTTTGCGTAGGTCTGCATTTTTTGATTCCATCTGAACTTGTGTGTACAAACCACAAGAAGAGCCATACAAACCTTGTGTTTGTGAGTAGACACCAATTAGAACAAAACTGGCTTAAAGTGCCTGCACCAAGGTCTCGCATCAAATGTAAAGGGGCGATTTTGAAATGAATCATGTAAAGCTACTCTGGTATTTATATTCGTAAATCCATCTTTGAAATTGTATTTCCCTACTAGTAAAGCATAAATGCCAGGTGTATACACAGTGACTTATTTGGAACCACTTACCACAGACAGAGTGCTAGTCATTGGGCCACCATCCCGGCTGAATGTGCTTCCATCTTGGCTCAACATAGTGGCCCCATCCTGGTTACCAGGCATGCTGGGCAAATCCATGCCCTGCAACTGGTAGGGGTGGTGTGGAGCTGAATTGGAGGGAGGGTCCAGAGAGTGATACGGTCCAGACGGGGAGTTGTGGGGGAGGTGAGGGGGTACCATGTGATCTGGCAGGGTAGGAGGAGTGATGGGTGGAATGTTGAAATCATCATCGCCCAAACCACTGACTGGGTATGACTAAAGACAGACAGGACAATGAAAATAAACAAATACAGTTTAGTCAGGGTCACTGTATTCAATAAAATATTGAGTCATCATTAGCAACATGGTTCTGCTCAGGGATTCCTTGTTCTGTCACACATGGAAAGTACGAGACGGAAAGAGCAGCTGCAAGATCCCAGCACAGAACAGAGCAGGTATCCGTGACAACAGACATGACAAAGATTGCATCAAAATAGAAGCTGCAGTGGAGGTGGGTTGCAAAGAAGCTTGCATATATGCAGTAACATTGGGCAGGGTAAAGTAGCTTAAACAACACACCTTACATGTGTAAAAGCTAAATCACCATCAGCTCATGACTGCTGGTATGATATCAGATTTTGACTTCATGGCTGACCTGAACTAACAAGCGTCCTGCCCCTTTGCTCGTAGGGGGCAAGAAGCCCCCCTACGAAAAAGCTATTGGCATCAGCAGGAAGGAAAACCTCACTTTTTCCGATCGTGGCTCAAGAGTTGGTAGTTCGTCTTTTCGGAAGGTTGGCGGTTCGAGCCCTGGCTCGGACAGTCTCGGTCGTTGTGTCCATGGGCAAGACACTTCACCTACCGCCTACTGATGTTGGCCAGAGGGGCCGATGGCGCGATATGGCAGCCTCGCTTCTGTCAGTCTTCCCCAGGGCAGCTGTGGCTACAACTGTAGCTTGCCTTCACCAGTGTGTGAATGAATAGTGGAATTGTAAAGCGCTTTGAGGGTCTCAAAAAGCGCTGTATAAATGCAACCCATTATTATTATTATTATTACTTTTAATAGGAATCAGCCTCTGACAGAACCAGGCTCAGAGGCTGGGGTGATGGGAAGTAGGCATTTATTTAATGCCAACTAGACTTCTAATTTTATTAAGCCAATGTACATTGCTGTTGCCTCATGGGCACTTCATTGGTGTTGGAAAAAGTCCAACCATCCATCGTTGTTTCCTTAGAGTGTTGAATCTACACTGTACTTTGAACAGATGTGGGCATCCATGTGGCTTGCAAATACGGGATATGATCGCTGGAGGGTATAAACTAAACCATCAGCTATTGTGGGCTGGCGCTGAGATCAGCTGATTTACCAGAAATGCTGAAATTCATGGTTTTAGTGCTTCTTAATATTATCTTATTAAACAAACAAACATTGCTATGAGCTTTCTGAAATGTTATGGATGTTAAAGTCAGGTGTGGGGTAGCTGACATAACATGATGGGCAACACTTAAAACTTGAAGTGACTGGGCTATGTTGCTTTTAGCAGAGTGCACAACTTAAAGAAATCAATAATAATTGCATAGAGGTCTATAGGAGTACAAGAGTCATAAAACATTACTGTCAGAGTTATTAAATGACTGCGAGTGGAAAAACTACACACCATTGTTTCCTCAGACTCCAGTCTACAGCTCCGTATTGTGTCATGCAGTCTGTCTTCGTCAGCCACAGCTTGTATCATAGACTAATTATCGCTAATGATATTCCCCGTCTTGAAAGAAAAGCTTCGTGAACAAATACTTGCTCATTCAGTGACACAACAATACAGTAATTTATATGTACAAGCCTGAGAGAATAGACACAGGCAGGTTTTTGTGTGTAAAAAATACAAAGGTGCTAATCTGACATACAAAAAAAAAACACAAAAAAAACAGGAGCAGTCCCCATATCATAACAAATTATGCTGAGAGCAAAGACACATGAGAGGGAGACATGAAGAGGGAAATGAGTGAGAGAATCATGCAAGAGGAGTGAGAGATAAAGAGAGGGAGAGAGGCAGTGTTAGAGAAGCCCTCTCATACTAATCTGACAGAGGAGATCTTTTATAGAGACTGACAGTCTTTTCTGCTTGGCTAGCCACACCAGTCTCTCCATCTCTTACTTTTTTGCTCTTCATCTCTCACCATCCCTCTCCTTCCACCCCTCTTTTGCTCTCTCTCCTAATCTCATCCTCAATTTCCATTTCATCTCTCACTCTTTTCTGCTCTTTCTCAAACCCCCATGCAGTGTTGAGTTACAAGTTGCATGACTTGTGAACTAAACGATGAGTTATACAGTATAGGTTCACTGTGGAACTCACTGCCACCGTGCTAAAACACGGTTCCACTTATAAGTTTCCGCTTCAATTTAATATTTAGGAAACAAGATATAAAAATAAAACAAAATGATCAACAAATTGAAAAAAATACTTTCATTTCCCTTCATTTTGTGCTCATGTTCTCTGTATTTTATTAATAACCAACAACTGATATTATATGCCATGAAGCTTGTTGTGCAGACTAACAAAAGCTAACTCACATCAGTGAGTCAAACTGCTGCACTGGGTCACAGAACACAGCAGATATGCATCGCTCCCTCTCACATCTTTCAGTTTTAGGCAAATTTAAAACTACTTTGATTTGGCTGCAATTCAACAGTCAATCTACAAAACAAGTTTGTTAAATAAGTCTTTATGGGTGTGTCATGTAATCCCAGTATCAGCTTAGAAGGGCTACGAGGTAGCACCAGCACTGGCATTACCAGCGCTGTCTTGACTGTGTCTTTTCATAACTTCACAGCCTGAGTACTTATCAACTTCTTACACGAGTAGCAAAGTTTTAGGTGCCAGGGGCATATTTTAAGATGCTTTTGCACATTCTAAACAGTGCAAAAGCAATTAAGTCAAGCAATGTGTCATACGGTGGAAGCGAAATAGATAAATGCTGCATATAGAAAGAGTGTTTTATTAATCCCAAAGGGGAATTGCACTTTAAAGGAGCATCAAAATGTTGAATATGGATTGAAGATTTGCATGATTGAATAGAGACGCCATTTATTCTCTGATACTTATTTTGGCTCTGTCCTGTTGCTGTAAATACAATCTAGAGCACAACTCTGAATAGTCCCGAAATAAATGCAATTCAGTTTCCAGTAAACTGTACTAAAACAACAAACACAGTCGCTAGCCATACTGAAATGTTACCAAGCTATTTCATTAAATAAAATTATGGACAACAATGTTTTAATTGACCAAAATCTGGTCAGAAACAGTAAATCTGTGAAGCCAAAATGAAAATAATCGGGCTCTATAGACGAGAGACAATTGGAAGATAATTTAGGGAAATGTGAAAATGAAAATAAATGATAAATAACTGAATAAATGAAAGATCAGTAATGACATATAACAGGATACAGTACCTCACATAATGCAAATCAACTGCACTGTTAATGTTCTGTGACTTAGTAATTTAATCTGAAATGTTAGCCTTTAATTATTGTAAAGAGGATCAACAACCAACATGTAACTTTAGCATCTAATTAAAGAAATGTACCACTCATTTTCACTGTTGTACTCATCCATCTGCTTCTCTGCAACTTTTCAAACTACTCATGGTTCTCCACAGCTTACACTCTGCTTACGATGAATATCATTATATTCTATGTTTTAACAACATTTCACAAATAGTACATTTCCCACATATTCTCTGTGATCAGCCCCACACCCATTTTATTGTTTACAGTGCATGTGTGGTCAAGTGCAGTTCAACTATAGCTTAATTATAAATGGCACAACTATAACAGTTTCGGGAGGCATTATGTTATCATTTTATCATCAGTCTCACCTGACTAAGGTGTGTCTCGATTTCTGAAAGCAGTTCTTGCCTATGCTGTCTGTGGACTTTTGTGAGGTGATTTCTTTTTAAAAATAACCCACAAGGGAAAAATAGCTAAATCTTGCAAGAATGTTGTTAAAGTTGCGAGAGTACGTGACACTTCTACATTAAAATAAAACAAAACTTTACATACCAAACCATTAAGTAAAACTTGATCTAGTGCAGTAATTTTACTAAAACCTGTGTGACCAACTACACAGCCCTACAAGCGTATTGGGTTTATCGGGCAACCATCAAGCCGAATGGTCCGTTTTCTTGGATCACTGTTACACTGTTGAGCTCTGAGCTGTGCATAAATTATACTGCTTGTCTCTCTGCCTCTCTCCCTCCCTCTCCAACTCTGTCATTCCTTCAACTTCTGCATAAATTATTCTTCTCCTTCTCTCTTCCATTCATGTTGGTAGTACAATAGACTGTTCCTTGTGCAATGGGAGCTCCTAGAAAGACTAATGTAGTCAGGATTAAGTCCTTTCCCACATGTAGTGTTCGTGTTACAAATGCATGTCTCACAACTCCATGTCGATTTCATATAATTTTAAAAAAGCACATATGATTGTGAGTAATATGTTGCCAGCATTTACAGAAGGAGGTTATCAAATACATCTGCTGCAGACAGGTTGCTGATTTGTGAAGTATCCAATGGGCATTCAGTTAGAAATTTCTTAAATTTACAATACTGTGAGTTGCTTAAAAGTCAATATTCAGTATGACCACTTTTATTCTTCAGCACAGATTCTGATCTTAGGCAAGCTTTCTTTCCAAAAGCTCTTCTTTGGCTGTTCTGTTCTCCGTCAAGATAATGTTATACATGTTATATCAATAATGTTAAGGTCTGGTTCCAGGGGATGTCAGTTCTTAACTGATGGTAATCTATCCAGGTACGCTTTTATTCCATTGGCTGTGTGTTTTTTCAGATCATTGTCCTGCTGAAAAATGAAGTTGTTGTCAATCAGACACTTTCCAGATTGTATTCCATGGTGCATCCAAATCTGATGGTACATGCAATCATTATTTCATCAATATTGACAAGATCTGCAAAAGCACTCGCTGGAATGAAGCCCCAAACCACAACTATGTTTTACAGACGACTGTAGACACTCAGTGTTGTCTCTGTCCTTTGATGATAGTTTGAACCAAAAGTTTTAAAAACGGGATTTATCCTTCATAAGACCTGTTCTAGGACTGATGGATTATAGCAAAATAAAAATATAATCATGATTATTTTACTACAGTTATTCATTTACTTAACAATCATGTCGTTAATGAACTTTACAAAATGTGCCTTTTTACAGTTGATTGCCTTGAACTTTAAATGTAGCCTAATTAACATGAAAAACAAATAAATGGTAGAAATAGAAGGTGAAGGTGGTGGGGGACACAAGGTCATATATCAAGGTCTCATAAGAAGTCAGACTCCGATTAATGGCTGTTTCACTGTAAAGCCAATTATGCAGCTGGAGCAGTTGCTTCCTGCAAGTCTTTGGTGGCCTACAGTCTCTAGAGTGGGGTGATTAGGGCCATGGTGGATTACCTGTTGCCCTTGCATACATGCACAGTAGTCACACAGATAGTCGGTCAACAGCCAACCAACACCTCAAACACATACAGCCAAAACTGGACCAGACAAGACCCTTGATGATCCGGAGACAAACAGTGAGTGAATTTGGGCTTTTAGATAGAGGTGAAAGTGCACCAGGTTTAAAATGAAAATCTAATTTTATCCCTTATTCATTATCACTGAAGGCCAAAAATCATAGAATTAAAATTCTACTGACACATGGTGGCGTGGTAATTAGAGTTTTTTAATGTCCACTAGTGGCCAGCTGTTACAGCAGCTATACAGCAGTGTGCGATGCATAAAGCCCTGGTGTACGTGGGTGGGGATTTACAGAAAATGATTCCACTGTGCTGTGATTCTTTCCTGTGTCTTCATAAAAAAAAATAGTGCTTGTAGAAAGATGATGTTTAAATTGATTGTGCAGAGTAAACTGAAGAGATACACATACACTGACTGTATCCTCTGAGAGCTGGATGTAAACACACTCACACAGAAGCTACAGTATGGTTTTATGAATGCTGAATTTCTCAGTCAGTTGTCTTCCTGATAAAACGTGGGAGCTTGTTTAAGAGAAAGAGAAAGAGACAAAGCAAAGAACATCGAAACAAAAGTGTTTTTTAGATTTTGGAAGACTTGGTGCCCCGACATATCTTCCACTGACATATTAAATTTGTAATTCACTGATACATCATGATTTTCCACACTGCAAAACACAGACTGAAGAGAAATGTTGCATGAAGATATGTTGACGAGTTTTACTGGAAACAAACTGATATCTTAAAATAAAATGTAATAAATAAATACATAAATAAATAAATAAAACCATGAACTAACAAAGGTAAAAAAGGCAAGAAAACAAATCTGTCACTCTTTGATTATAGTGCTTGTTGTGTAAACTGAACAGACAAAACCTAAAGGTCAAGGTTAAAGCTATCTAATAATAAACATCAAACCTCTTTTGTATGATACACAGCTCAGATTTTCATGAAAGCACATGAAAGCTAAATTATACGAGATGTACAGAGACTGTTTTTGTTGTTTTTGTCACAGATGCACTCACTAAACCATATCTTGCTGCATCAGTAAATATATATTATGACTATATACCTCATATGATGAATAAAAGCTGATTTTTCCTTAGACCAGGTCAAAATACGCACAATACAACGTACAAAGTGCATGGTTTAACCACAATTAATGACCTTTGACTAATACTATGATTAGAGGCTGTTAAGTCATACTTAACTGCACCACCATCAGACATGGAAAATAAAAATAAGCAGCATCAATGTACAACTGTAGGTGCAAACATATTGATCCCAGAGATTAGGTGTGCATTAAGGTTTAAATGATTAGAATGACTTTTCCCACAAGGTTGGCTAGTGTAAGCCAAAGCGTCACAGTTTGGGAACTCACCAATTTCTGGTCAGTCTGTTCCTTTAATAAAATAAATATCATGTACAAGTGAAGTCTAAAAATTCAAACTGACTTCAATCTGGGCGTGAGTTTACTAGAAATTGGGGCAAATGCCTTCCACCTAACTTAGTTGCTGTAAGCATAATGTGCAACTCCAGTTGAATTCTGGGTATTGCAGGCTTTGACAAAGAGATAGTGCTGCAATGATACCAACACTTCAGCTGCATAAATTCTCATCTGATTTTGCGCAAGTGTTATAGATGTGAAATGCTAAATTCCAAATAATCTGCAGTCAATGCTTTTACTTGGTACAGTTTTCTGTGGACACCTGGAAGTGTTTGGTTTTGTGCATGTAGAGGTGTGTGTCTGTATGAACATTCACCCAGGGCAGGCGATGTGTTTCGGCCATGTGTGCGTCTCTCCTCCAGTGCTGTGAGGGTGGTGTCACCTTGCTGAGAGGGTGAGGGGGATGTGGCACACGAAACTGTGGGAAGAATCACAAAGACAAATACAAATTCAAATGGGCCCAGAGGTCAGAGGGAGGTCAGAGGTCAAATCAAAAGGTCATGAAAAGCAGCAAGGAGAAAGCAAGAGACACACACAGAGACAGAGAGAGAGAGATCAAGTTTTCACTCATACAGAGGAAAACATAAGTAAAGTTCTGTCTTTATAAATGGCTAATATTGCTTTGCTTTATGTGAAAGTTGGGCTGCAATGATACCGAGGTGATAGAAGGAGCAGAAAGAGAGAAAGAGAAGCTGTAAATAAATTGCTTGTTTGTTTCCTCCACAGCTAATCCCCGATAAGAAAAGGTTAGCCGGTGCTGCACAGCTGCAATGAGACCGAGACAAACACATAAAAACATCATTGTGACACAGTGCTACAAACAGGCTAGTCACTTTTGAGTAAATGTGGCGATCACCACGTTCTTTTTAACACCACTGTGCTGCTGTGATTCATTTCTATGCACTCACATTTCAAACTCTCCTGCTAACACAACAACCACCGACCAAAAACTAATTTGTTATTGGATAAAAACATGTTCACATTATCACATACTGTAAAGAAAGTTATTTTCATGATATAAATCCATCTTTTCTCGAATACATCCTCCATACTCTTGGATTTGCAGGTCAGTTTTTCTATAAATTGTACTTCTTGTATCATACTGGTACATTTACTTCACTCAGCAGTTTAGTTTTTCCCACCCTTTTATTTGCCTCTGTGCTGTTATGCTTGATATTCTGTATCAGCCCACGAATCTTCATGACTTTGCTGATGCCCTGACTTTTCCTCTAGCACTACCATGAGGTTTAAAGTGAGTTTTCTTTTGTTTTGTTTTGGGGGGGGGTTTAACACCTAGCACCATTATCAGATGATATATATATAATCATCTGTTCCATGATGTTGTAAACCAGCAACATGGAAAAGAGGGTCAGATGACTTCTCATAAAATTCTGCTGCACTGCGTGGAAGTATTAACAGCATGTATGTGAACTTTAACCTGCATCAAAAGAAGACAATGTACATCTGAAAGGTCATAGAGAGCACAAAGTTCCACACATGTCAGAGGCATTTAAAATACCATTTGGTTACTGAGACAGCTTCAAATGGCTCGCAGCTACATCAAGATAGAACAGATAATGTTTGACCAGTGTTTTCTGAGTGTTTTGTTCCTGTTAGACTAACTACTGTAGGAATCAGAATGTAACTCTTAAATCAGTGCTGGGTGCATTTGTCTGTAAAGCAGTAATGTGAAGATTTCTAAATTCAGAAATCAAGTTGCAGTTACTAATCATTATACAGCTACTCTCTTACACAAAAACGTTTTGTATACGCATGAATGATGTACAAAAAAAAATTCCCATGGGCATGAGATTCCAGACCAATTAATGTTTGAAGAGTGTCAATTTTCACATTATTTAAAGTTTTCTACAATAAATATAAGCATGTGATGGTAAACACCATCCTCGCTTTCCTCATCACTGCAGTGTCCATAATTAGATGGTATCACATTACAGTGATTTTGTAAAGCGGAACAGGAAGCCAACGCATTATATTTATGCATCGATGTCTTGTCTTACCCATACTAGTTGATTAGTCTATGAATTTATTTCATAGGCTAATCAGTGAAATGAATTCAACAATTAGTCACCTTTACTTTTTTTTACCATTACCAATTCTTTCATGTAGAATTTTCTGTAGACAAAAAAAAAATCAGAATACCTTTAGACTGCAAACCTACACGTATTATTTTTATGCCTTCCAAAGCACTGATTCACCTGTCTTTCTCCCTGTTTCTGCATTAATACACTAACATTACTGCCACTCCATTAACATTTCCAAAAATGACAAGGATGAGGGTCAGACTTGACTGAAATTGGTTCCATTCATCACAACAACCTGCCTTTATAAAGGCAGTGGTGATTCAATAATAAAGCCATAAATTCTTATTCCACACACACAACTCCCCATCTTCTTATGGCAAAACACTATGAATAAAACATCAAATCATGTATTTCTTTACTGCACAATATTCTCTATATTGTACTCTATGAATAATGTATCTATAGTAGTGCATCTTATTAATATAGGCTTTGCTTGGTGGTGAGGTAATTCTGCACTAACAAACACACATCTTAGGCTTCCCTTAGGAGCTTGAAGTGTACTTTCAAAAGCAGCAACACCCACTTGCTGTGTAGTCTGTGCAGTGTACTGTTCTAGGGCTGTTGCTAAGTTATCTTGTAACAGCTGATGTTTACTATGTTGATCTCACTTTATATAATGAACAGTTGTTCTCTAGTGGAAATTTTCCCGTTTTTCATGACCATATTTTCAGGTAAGTTGAAATTTAAATGATATCTCCCCCCAGGTCAGGGGGGAGATATCATCACCCCCACCCGAGATTGGGTACATAGCCCCAAGTGCGATAGGAGAAGGATCGTTGAGTGCGAGAGGAACTGACCTGAAAAATAGGATAATGGCCAAGCTTGAAACCTGGATCCCCCGTAGCCGGTTACCAAGATTACGTGAAGTACCCTCAGAAGGTCTGCTAGATGATGTTAATGCAGCACTACGGACATACCTACAACCACGATTACCGACACTAACAAGCTGATCTACAATACGGCAGCAGTGATCAGTGAGATGCTTGGCTACAAGTTGAACAGCCACAAGGGGCAGTACCCTCCATGGAGAAGGAGGCTAGAGGGCAAGATCAAAGTAGCACGGAGGGAGGTTAGCCAACTAACGGAGTTGCAGAAAGGTGCGACAAAGAAGGTGCATAAGAAATACAGCAAGCTGTCCATACCTGAGGCCTTGGAAACTGCCAAGCAAAGACTCACAGCCTTGGCCAGCCGCTTGAGGAGGTACACCAGAGAGATAGAAGGCAGGAGAATAAACCAGCTGTTCTCCACAGAACCAGCAAAGGTGTACTCTCAGTGGCAAGGGAACAATAATAAGAGAACAGCACCACCAAGGCTGGAGACGGAGCAATACTGGAAGAGCATATGGGAGAAGGACGCAACCCATAACGGCAATGCTCAGTGGCTAGTGGATCTGAGGGCAGACCACAGCGACCTCCCTGAACAGGGTCCAGTAACCATCACAGTGGCAGATATCCAAGAAAGGGTCTCCAGTATGAAGAGTTGGACAGCACCAGGGCCCGACATGGTTCACGCCTACTGGCTAAAGAAGCTGACTGCACTCCACGAGCGTCTGGCAGCACAAATGAACCAGCTGCTAGTTAACGAGAGACACCCGAGAATGGCTAACCGAAGGTCGGACGGTCCTGATCCCCAAGGACCCCAAGAAGGGACCGGTCCCCTCCAACTACCGACCAATAACCTGCCTCAGTACTACATGGAAGCTCCTGTCAGGCATCATATCGGCTAAGATGAACAGGCACATGGGTCAATACATGAGTGGGACACAGAAAGGAATTGGCAAGAATACCAGAGGCGCAAAACACCAGCTACTGGTAGACAGAACAGTCAGCCGAGACTGCAAGACCAGACTGACCAACCTGTGCACTGCCTGGATTGATTACAAGAAGGCCTATGACTCAATGCCCCACAGCTGGATACTGGAATGCCTAGAATTGTACAAGATCAATGGGACCCTAAGAGCCTTCATCAGGAACTCAATGGGGATGTGGCGTACAACACTAGAGGCCAACTCCAAGCCCATAGCACAAGTCACCATCAAGTGCGGGATCTACCAAGGAGATGCTCTGTCCCCACTGCTGTTCTGCATAGGCCTGAACCCCCTCAGTGAGATCATTAACAAGACTGGCTACGGATACCGACTACGGAACGGAGCAGTTGTCAGCCACCTCCTGTACATGGATGACATCAAGCTGTATGCCAAGAGTGAACGAGACATCGATTCACTGATCCACACTACCAGGCTATACAGCAATGACATTGGAATGTCGTTCGGACTGGAGAAGTGTAGTCGGATGGTAACAAAGAGAGGGAAGGTAGTCAGAACTGAGGGGATTGAACTACCAGAAGGCAACATTGCAGACATAGAGGACAGTTACAAGTACCTGGGGATCCCGCAGGCAAATGGGAACCATGAAGAGGCCGCTAGAAAGGCTGCAACCACCAAGTACCTGCAGAGGGTCAGGCAAGTCCTGAGGAGTCAGCTGAATGGTAAGAACAAGATCCGGGCCATCAACACGTACGCCCTGCCCGTGATCAGGTACCCTGCTGGGGTAATAGGCTGGCCAAAGGAGGAGATAGAAGCCACTGACATAAAGACAAGAAAGCTCCTTACCATGCATGGAGGGTTTCACCCCAAGTCCAGCACCCTGAGGCTGTACGCTAAGCGGAAGGAAGGGGGCCGGGGACTGGTGAGTGTCAGCACCACAGTCCAGGATGAGACAACGAACATCCAAGAATACATTGGGAAGATGGCCCCAACTGACCGAGTGCTCAGTGAATACCTCAGGCAGCAGAAACCCAAGAAAGAGGAGGGAGACGAGGAACCATCATGGAAGGACAGGCCCCTGCACGGTATGTACCACCGGCAGATAGAGGAGGTGGCTGATATCCAGAAATCCTACCAGTGGCTGGACAAAGCTGGACTGAAAGACAGCACAGAGGCACTAATCATGGCAGCACAAGAACAAGCTCTGAGCACAAGATCCATAGAGGCTGGGGTCTATCACACCAGGCAAGACCCCAGGTGCAGGCTGTGTAAAGATGCCCCAGAGACAATCCAGCACATAACAGCAGGGTGCAAGATGCTAGCAGGCAAGGCATACATGGAACGCCATAACCAAGTGGCCGGCATAGTGTACAGGAACATCTGTGCCGAGTATAACCTGGAAGTCCCGAGGTCAAAATGGGAGATGCCCCCAAGGGTGGTGGAGAATGACCGAGCTAAGATCCTGTGGGACTTCCAGATACAGACGGACAAAATGGTGGTGGCTAACCAACCGGACATAGTGGTGGTAGACAAACAGAAGAAGACGGCCGTAGTGATCGATGTAGCGGTTCCGAATGACAGCAATATCAGGAAGAAGGAACACGAGAAGCTGGAGAAATACCAAGGGCTCAGAGAAGAGCTCGAGAGGATGTGGAGGGTGAAGGTAATGGTGGTCCCCGTGGTAATCGGAGCACTAGGTGCGGTGACTCCCAAGCTAGGCGAGTGGCTCCAGCAGATCCCGGGAATAACATCGGAGATCTCTGTCCAGAAGAGCGCAGTCCTGGGAACAGCTAAGATACTGCGCAGGACCCTCAAGCTCCCAGGCCTCTGGTAGAGGACCCGAGCTTGAAGGATAAACCGCCCGCAGGGGCGTGCTGGGTGTTGTATATGTGCAGTTTTCTCTTCTCCCGTGATGCCCTGCTGTGTAAAGTGCAGCTGTTTACAAAGTAGTCTGCATCACGAGTTCCCTTATAACAACTTTGAATACAGGTGATACGACTTGCTTTGTCTCATTGGTTTTTCAAACTAATCCCTAAATCTCTACTTCCCCCTCTTAGTAAACAGTGACACACACACACGAGCACACATGCATGCACACACACACACGCACTCCTCCTATTAATGTCAGAAAACCTTCCAAGATCACATAGTAAAGCTACACTTCTGCATGCTGCAGTTTAGATTGCATTTATCTTATTTTATTTAAATTTGATCTTTTAATGTACTTGAGATTATTTACATATTTTTGAAGTAAAAAAATTATTTTGATACATTAATAAATGTAAAATGATAAATGATAAATACAATGAAAGTGTTGTTTTTGTTTGTTTGTTTGTTTGTTTGTTAGTTTTTACACGTTGTATACAATTATAAAACACTGTAATCTCTAAAATGGAAACCAATGAGCAGTTCATTCTGAAACACCAGTATTTCTTCTCTTTTGAATATTTATTATTGCTCATTAATAAGACAATTGATAGATTACTCGATTACTTAAATAATCGATAGCTGCAACCCTGACTCACAATGCAGTATTATTGGGATTTTTAAAATTTGTGATATGGTAAGTATTGCAATAACATGTATTGCAATCTATCACCATTTTTCAACTGCAAATTATGTCCTGAAAGTTAAACTTAGACAAATCTGACTTACATAACAACATAAAGTTATCTCACTTCATTTTTTTTAAACTCCAAAATAGTATTCTCAGACACCGTCAATAAAATCTGCCATAAATGTCGTCATAAGACAGTTAGTTTGATGTCAGTGAGAAACTGAATGGGGTCAAGTTGGCAAGTACATGCAGTCCATTTCTGATAATACAGCAATTAACTGTGATAAACTGTCTAAAATCACATATATGAATTTGAGTTTTCAGTGGAGTCAAATTAATGTAAGTTTGCTTGTCTAACGTTATCTCAGGATTTTGGTATGTAAGATTAGCGCATTTGTTATATTCCCAGATCATTTTTATTTATTTAATAAAATATCAATATTTGATATCCCTGCATTGCTACATATGTCAGGGTTACAATAGGTTATGGTTAGGTTTAGGTAGGGTTAGGGTTAGGCATTCATTTTTGATGGTTAGGGTAAGGGCTAGGGAAAGCATTATGTCAATGAGATGTCCCACAAGGATATGAACACGTGTGTGTGTGTGTGTGTGTGTGTGTGTGTGTGTGTGGTGTGTGTTGTTGTGTGTGTGGTGTGTTGTGGTGTGTGTGTGTGTGTTTTGTGGGATCGATACAGCATAGTATTACAATA
>NW_024582604.1:604671-606092 GCF_018398535.1 Haplochromis burtoni
AATTTGTGTTTGAAATTTTTTTAGATTGATGTTTTGTTTCCTTTACAATATTATACATTAAAGTATAACAAGGAAACAAAACATTAATGAAAAAATTGTCCTCTTTTTTTTTTTCTTTTTTTTTTTTTTTATTCGGGCTACTTAAATTTATTTTGGGCTACCAAAAACTGAATAGTGCCTGCCCGAAGGGCTAACAGGGATTTTGACATTTTGCGAGCCCTGCTTTTAGCCATAAACAAGCACAGTTTCAGAAGCTAGAAGACGTTACCTTACATATCAAGTCTTCAGGCATCTGGCCTTCTGTGATAACACTTCCATTAGCATACAGGGAGAATTTCTGTGAGAAGAGCTAGTTGTAAAACAAACTCTAAACAGGATACTGGCGACCTGTGGACATGAACACTTTAAATTTGCCCTCCTGTTCACTGAGAGGATCTCTGAGTAGAACAAGAACTGCCATCTGAAAGCCCTCCGAGAGGCAGATGAAACATTCAGGAACACAACGACAACAGCAACTGAACTTTTAAAATGAGACAGAGGGGAATTGTTTATTACTAAATTAATTGCAAATGGCAATCAATTTACCAATGGACAAATGCCCAAGTAAAGTGGAGAACAGTGTATATGCAGATGAAATAGAGAGTTGTATATTAAAATAGAGCTGGGCGATAGAATGATAACGATATGTATTGCGAAATAACTTTTTCTCAATAGAAAAGTTAAACTATTGCGATAGGCCTCATCTCTCCTGTCCTCTTAAAAAAAAGAAAAAAGAAGAAGAACAGCCAATTAGGGCTTGGCAATATGGCCTAAAATTCATATCGCGATATAATTTAAAGCATGTGCAGTAACGATATATATCACGATATATTCTTTTCTTCTGTATAACGCATTTTCCACACTGTAAGGCGCACTTAAAATCCTTTAATTTTCTCAAAAATTGAGAGTGTGCCTTATGTATGAATTCTGGTTGTGCTTACTGACCTCGAACTGATTTTGGCTGCAGAAATCTGTTAAAAAAATGTTTTAGTACAACTTTGGTAAGCCGCACTGCTTGATGGATTGTCAGGTCCCAAAGTCAAACGAACACTAAGCGTTAAAAACGGTCTAAATTATTTCATCTTTAATAAAATCATCAGCGTTGCTGCTTTATCGGGTGTAACAATTAAGTTTAACATCCAGGCATCCATGAAAACAGAATTTATTAAATTTAACGGAGTTAGAAGTTAACAGGAAGTTAGCTCGCTAGTTTACACCTAAACATTTCATACCATGTTCTGACTGAGAGATTTTTGAAACTAATTAAAACGTACAGCTCTGCTACCACTTCCGCCATAAATGAAGACAGAAAACTAAACAGCAGTGACGTTTGCAGGGTTACTGAAGTTGGACTACCTGGTATATAGTGTTGTGCTATGTGA
>NW_024582604.1:606112-621588 GCF_018398535.1 Haplochromis burtoni
ACCCTAACCATCAAAAATGAATGCCTAACCCTAACCCCTACCCTAAACTTATCCATAACCTTATGGTAACCCTGACACTAAAACCATATTTAGAGTCTCAAAAATGCCTTCCAACTTGTGTGTACCAGGATTTTGGTCTCCATAAAGGCTGTTGGTCCCCACAAGTATAGTAAACTTCCAATTTTTGATCCCCACAACGATGTCTAAACCGGTACACACACACCTGCTGCCTTTGTTTACTCCAGATAAATGACAACCACACTGCATGATTTTAGAAAAAAGGGAACATTCATCCCATGAAGTCACCATGTTACACTGATCCATGGTGCAAGATATCCCCAAGATAATTTGGCTGCACGTCAGAGAAGCTGCAACTTTCTCAAAATGCACTCTATGCGTTCTGATTACGGTTTCTCATTAGTAACCATATTCAATAAAATATGGAACATCCAACATTACTGCTGACATACTTTTAAAAGGAATTTAGAGAACAGCTCAGTGTGATTTGAAAGCAGAAAGTCAAACAAACAACTTCACAGGGCACACTCTGTCTCTACACACAAATGAACGCACACACACAGTCTCATAAACACACACCTGATTGGTTGAGGCGAAGTCAAGGCCTGGTTCTGGCATACCCAGGAACATGGTGTCCCCATCCAGCTGGAGAGAACAAAAAGCAAGAGCAACAATGTCAACAAACCATAATCAAACACAGCAAACACATAACGGAAAGCCGGCAAGGACACAATAAGTAAAGATGGAGGTAGCAGATTGCTGGCTGGCTGCCAGTCAACTATCTGTTTGCCATCTTCTTCAGACATTGAAAATCCTGCAACCTGCCTGAGTAAGAGGGCCGTAAACACACTTCTGTTTTATTACTGTCCATGTCCATCATACACAAGCAGAGATGAGGTGATTTAACAGTGACTGTCTTTGCCAGTCACCATAAAACAACCCTATTATTTCAGAATTTGACATTTTCAGAATGACAGATATTAGTATTTGTTGTTTGCAAATTTGATATGCTGAATCTAGAATTTTGATCCTGCCATTTTAAGTCACTGTGTGACTGACATTTGTTAAAGCACGTTACATAACTTTCACAACAGGAAATATTACTCTATATCAGGGCAACTCATATACTATGAGAATAAAACATTATATTTACACAGAGGATCCTATTTGTATGCAGGGCCTTTTACTTCCTTATTTCTCTCTCTTATCTGCACAACACTTCCTCCTGTGAAGCCCTTTCTTTCACAATAGCTTTTATTTGTCCTACATCACAGACAGCAGTAAAGAACAAAGGGTTTTAATGTCACTGCATGTCACAGGCAAGCCACTAGAAGAAAAACAGTCTACAAGATGGTTTTTACATTTCAGTATTCTATTTGTTTTTCATTTTAACTGCATTTAATGTTCAAAGACATTCATAGTGAAGAAGATAATTATAATTGCTCATTAAATACATGTTTCTGGCAGTGCATTTATAGACTAGGTTGACTCCCCCAGCAGGTCTATTCATGTGATAAAAAACTAAATTCATTAACTGCTATGGTCTCTATTAGCCTACTGTTCCAGTTAACCTTTTTTTATCAACATGCAAAATAATGATTTATATGAAAATTTCTCTTGTATTTTGTTTATCTGCTTCATCTGTTCATTTGATATCTAAACACTTAAGTCGGCAAGTTAACAGTCATTCACTGTTCCATGTAAATAAGGTTAAATATGATTTCTGTTCTCCTGCTGCTATATATACAGATTAGTTTGTCTTCATGTTGGAAGCGGGTAATAAACTCCATGGTGCCTCTCTCTTCCTGTGTGCAGAGCTACATACAAATAGCTCAGCTGCTCTAAACGTGCAACTACACTTAACAACTAGCAATATAGCACGTGGATGGTGCTACATTAATTGTGCCCCAAAATGTATTTTGTAACGTATTCCGTTACGTTACTCAATGAGAGTAACGTATTCTGAATACTTTAGATTACTTTATATATTGTCAAGCTTTTTACAACTACATGAATGTACTATTGCTGTGTGATTTATTACTATTACTGAAGGCTACTTGCGATACCAATACAAACTAGATTTTTAAATTTTAATATAAAATGAGTAACAGTAGGGTGGACATTAGGTAAGGCTGCACTTTTTGCAGCAATCCCTGAAAACTATTCCAGGCGTATATAAAACAGGTCCGCGGCTCCAAACTATAGTAAAGGGACCTCTGGCTAATACGTTGGGTTCTGTGTCGGGCTCGTAGCCGAAAACTAGCTTTACTTTGTTGTCTGGGTCAACTTTGCTAGCGCGAGACAGAGAGAGGCGTTGAAAGGCTGCTCCAACGGAGCTTATTGTTTCGGAGGAAAACACGAACAGTCGAGTCTTAATAGCTGACTTACAACTGGGCTCGTCAGGCACTCTTTTTGGCTGCAGTGGTTATTGTTATATTTACATGCTTCCACTTCCCGTTTCTGGTCGGTGACACTTTGTACTTTTCGACTCTCCTTTTTCTCCCACCTCGCGCTCACAGACACATAACGGGTATGGCAGTCCATTCTCCCCGCAGCACAGACTACACTGCCCATGAAGCTACATTCTTTAGTTGACACTAGACAAAATACTTTACAACTCCACAACTTTATGAAAACAAAGGCACTGTGCATGTGCGTTTTACCCATATTCTATCGCGATATTTCATTTTTTTATTGTTGCCCAACATTACACTGGTATTACCGTGGACGGTATGATATGGCCCAGCCCTACTAGGAGGGAAGAAATTTCACAAACTGACAACAGTGGCCTCCTATTTACAATACTACACTTCAATTCTTTGAGCTCTTTAGAACAACACATTTGTTCACACATTTTTGTAAAGCCAGACTAGGCTTGGTGTGCTATACTTTTATTATGGTATAAAGGTACTGACTGCTACTGCTTTAGTGTAAAACAGCAGTGACTATTACTAATAAAAGCCTACACAACTCATGGGACTAAACAAAACAGTATTTGAATCCAGAAACCATATTCAAATCAATCATGGTATCCTTGGTAGATAATCATTGTCTTGGTTGACAAACACAAACAGAAGAACAACATTTGAACAGGTGGGTAAAAGCAAAGCACTGTTTCTTGTAGACTAACACACGCACACACATACACACACAGGTGACAGGTGGACAGACAGGTGTAGCTGCTCTATCCATTTGCCAGCTGTTGGGTATTATGCAAATGAGGTGTAGGTTTACAGAGTCAACAGAAAGTCAAAGAACAGTGTTGCTTGTTGCCTGGTAGAATTAACAGTTAATTTTTAATGCCTTACAAGGAACACGTCCTCAAAAAAAACATAACAATTACAGGAAAGGTGAGATTTGCATCTCTCTCCTCGCCATTCTCTCTCTGTGTGGGTTTCCCAGAAAAATCAGAGGACAAAAAGAAACAAGCAGACCTGCTGACTTCACTGCTAACCTAGCTTCTTCCATTTACCTTTGACCTGAATATATGACATCTCACAGGCACACACACAAAAACTACAGGGAAGCCCTTCAGAAATATACACAAATAGCAACATGCAAAAAACCATCATGGATCAAGACTGATGACTGACAAGTTTACCATTTGTTACTACATTTGATTCTTTCTTTATCTCATTAAACACAGTGGAAAACAAACTAATATAGGTTAAAATATATCTGCATACAAAATAGTTTAAGGAGGAGTATGGCTGCTATTTCAAACCGCTATTATTAGCCAAGTATTAGTAAATATATTTGCTCTGATAACAAAAACAATTGTTAGTTAACCATAACTGATGTATGTTGCCAAGTGTGTAAGGATACAAATACTTAAAAAACAAAAATACTTTTTCGCATCAGTATAATTTATTATTGGGAGGATGTATAGCAACAGCTTGACAATACAGTCTGCGCTACTTTCCACTGATCAGCTGACAAATTCATCCACGTTTATAATTTCCACTTCAGGTGCCGCTTGCATTCATTTAAGAAGGTTCCTCTAGTCTTGCGGCAGCGTAATATCCCTCACATGAGCACAACCTATGTGAGCACCTGCCTCAGCTCTTATCTTAACCACCTGCTTTGACGTATGATCTAACCTCAGCCTGATGCTGGTGCCTTAAGTGTGTAAATTGTGGTTACTTACCCTCTGCAAATCATAAATAACAATTCATCAATTCCTGAACTTTACATAAAAAACATGAAAAATTTCAAGAACCACATTTGAAAACCAGGGTACAAATACTCATTTATACATGCTAAGCCAAGTGGCTAATGTGTTCTTGCTATCTAAAGGACAAATACAGCTCTCAACCTACAGTAAGTACCATGAGAAGAGAGGAGATGAGAAAGAATGAGGGCAGAGAGGTGAAAAAAAGCGAAATGGTGATGATTTCTTTTCAACGGGCGCTCAGTCTGGGAGGCAGAGTGGAATCTATTAGGCTTTTCATTAAGTCAGAAGGACCGACAGAGATCTCAGTTGCTTTCAATGACTTGAATTTGTGCTTATTCGCTCAGCAACCGTGTTGAAAAGATGCAGCCTCAACCTAAACACTAACATTTATTTGACCAAGGTACCATTAGGTGGTGGTTTGCCGTCGACATTACCAAGGACAAATATTTCTTGATTTCACTAGTATCATTGTGGGGGCATTACGTTTGTAGAGACTATTACTGATTGCACATTTCAATTCATTAACCACAATAAGGCTGCGGCTGTGGACTATTTAAGTAATTGAGTAATCTACTGATTATTCCATTGATTAATCGAGTAATTGTGTAAAAAATACTTTTGTCTTATTAATGAGCAATAATAAATATTCAAAAGAGAAAAAAACACTGTTTTCAGAATGAACTGCTCATTGCAATTTCTAAAATGAAAACCAATGTTTACAAGTTTAACTGCATATAACATCTGTCAAAGAAAAAAATCCAACCTTTTGATTATATGTTGAAATTTAATTTTTAAAGAAAACATTTTCTTACATGCAAAAATATATAAATAATTTCAAGTACAAGAAAAGATCAAAGTCAAATTAAAAGAAAGATAATCATCTAAAGCAAGACATAAAAATGTTACCCTTACTCTGTCTTCTTGGAAGGCTTTCTGACATTAATAGGTGGCATGTTTTTGTGCTGCTGAAAACAGATCGTATGATGGTGTAGGCAATATTTAATATTAATAATCATTCAGTGGCCTACTTAACAACCTTCAGGTTGTTGGCTCATTTTTATTGGCTTGTGAATTTTTTATATTTTTAAATATTAATGCAGTTGAATTATTACAGTATTTTATATGATTTCACTTTCAATCTAAAAAAGTTACGAAAGCCTTGAAATTAATAAGGTCTAGTACACCCCATCCCCCCCTTTAGACGCACCCGTTTGCTGCAGGTACGGCTTCCATGTAAGATAGGACGGCTGCTGTCGGCCGTCATTAGGCTGTATAATTTAAACATGTATCAGACTAAGATAACAGTTCATCTGCATATTTTATTACAACTTCTGGAGGCTTACTGCCGATTTTTTCTGTGTAAAACAAACGGTGGTGGATGGAGCAGCTACAAAGTTTGCTTTTATTCACGCCTGAGTTTGTTGATCAGGTGCTTTGATGAAGGACTCCCACCAGCTTTTTCCCAGTAAAGGTTTTAATGCTGATCACAGGAACAGCGCTGCTGTTTTGGAAGCTAGAAACATATTTTCTTTCATTCAATAATGGCTCCGCCTCTTAGTCGTCAAATGAGGGTGAAACGCTCTTTGTTTACATCATTTAAAACATCTGCTGCAGAATCGTGCCTTAAAAGAAACATTGAGGCAAAGAATGTGTGTCAAGAATTTTTTACAATCAAATTATTCAAATTACTTGATGAATTGTTACAACCCTAAACCACAATTATGTTTGAGGGCAAAAAGTCACAAATGCTGATTAGCAGTGCAACATACTCAATCTCAGCAAAAACACAGCTCATCTGTTTAGGTTACTAATGAGCTGGTTGATAGCTGGGCTGCCATTTATTGTTAATTTCCTAAAGACATTATGTCAGAGAGTTGACATCATCCCCACTGCAGATGGCTACAGTTTACAGTACTGTTGTATGACCATTGTAAACATTCATATAAATTAAAAGAAAAAAGTCACAACTTGAAACCATTACTTTTTTGGGCAACAAGCTGGTTACTGGATTTTCTCCAACAAAATTAACATACAGTCAGTTGGGTTATATTCTCTATAAACCAGCCGACCTTATATCATCCTTTTCAGTTGATGATGTGAGATACGATCACTCTGTTCCTCTCTCCATCCATATACAGTCTGTGTTTATGCACCACATATACATAGGGTGAAACATGGAGCAGAGGGGAGAAACTAGTGTCTCTGCAAACAAAATTAATTTAAACTCTATATTAAAAATCCATCCATCAATTTTCTTAACTACTTAGCCAGTTTAGGGTGGGGGGTACGGGTATTATAGCAGCTAATTTGTAGCAAATTAGGTGTCAGGTTGGCAAAGTTTAAGTCATAAGTTTGAGACAAGCTTGAGACAAAAGTCTGTGTTTCTTATTATTAGCATTGCAATAGTGTTTTTGTTTAAAGAAAACTTACTACTTCCCCAATCCAAGGTCACGGTGGGGCTACAGCCCAAGGCAAGAGGCAGGGTACATTTTGAGACGGATGCCAGAGAGATAGACAACCAGTCACACTCACAACCACATCTACAGCCAATTAACCTAACATGCATTTCTATGAACTTTAGAAGAAAGCTAGTGTACCAACAGAGAACCCATGCAGGCACAGAGAGGCCAGTGGATTCAGATCAGGAACCATCTTGCTGTGCTAACCACTTAATCACAGCAAGCTCTGTTTTCTGCTACTTTCTAAAGGATCGCTTTTTGTGATCCTCACACACACATTCATTTCAATATATTGCGAGAAAAGAAAGAAAAGGGGTGAAAAAAAGAGCAAAAATAGTCCCAACTAGCAAGATACTGGCAATTCTGGAGATGGTGTTCTGCCGGCGCAGACCTAATGTGCAGTACAATGAATGGTCTATATGTCCTGTGACCTTCTCTGGGTGGCATTTCTGTAACCAACCAACCTAGTGTAATGTGTTATACCCTGTAGATATAAAATCATCAGTTTTATAAACCCTGTGGACCGTAAGTACCTGATTAAGACTAACTAACTAGGTTTAATTTAGTATTTAAAACTAATTTGGGGTTTAGTAGTTCACGGCTGAGGCAGCAGCTCTGCGTCAGTCTGATTGGGAAGCACCCTCATTAGCACGGTGTGGCTTTTATGTGGAAATGTGTTGTTTGGGGTGTTTTGTCTTCGATTTCACTCTGCTGTTAAAAATCAGACGTTCTTACACTTATATGCTTATCAGTAGTCGTACCACAAAACAGGAATGATTGTAAAAGTTATCAGTGTGCATCTCAAACCTACCACTGAGAGAACAAAAAAGGATGGCAAGGTTTGTAGTTGAACCAAATTCCTATCTCTTACTCTCTCCCCTCTCATGCCTCTCTCTCTCTCTCACACTCTCTCATCTCTGCTGCTCCCTTTCTTCATTTCTGTGTATGTGAGTCTGTATTTGTGTGGGTAAAGCAAAGGTTTGAATAACAAGCAGCCAGCTAAGTGGGTCAGGGTCGGAGGAAGGGGGAGAAATGGGAGAGAGAGACTATTAGGATGACAGACAAGGACAAAGGAAAAGAATACAGTGGAATACAGTGCATCAAGAAAAAGGGGAGCAGAATGTGGAAGAGAAAGGGGGAGAGGTTAGAAATAAAATGTGTAGTAAACGAGATCAAAAGAAGTCATTTGTGAGGGTTACAGAAATTCATTCAGGGTTTTTTTACATTAATTCGCACTCAATATTGTAATCTACTTGAGTCTGAAAATCAAATGAAAAACATCTTAAGTGTGAGAAATCATCAATCCCCAATCATAAAACCAAAAAAAGCTTAATTTTTAGGATAAAGTAAAATTTTAGCTTAAAGAGATCACGGCATAGCTTCAGGTGTTAGAACAGCAATAAAAACTGCAGATGCGTGTACAACAAACGATCTGTGCTCAGCGTGTTTGCAGCGTTGGATTCGACTTACTCTTTGCACAGAGCTCAAGCTGGAGTGGGAAACATGACATGTCCTCTTCTTGTGAAGATCTTTGACTAAATGTGTCACAAAGACAAAGTAACCATATTTATCACTCATGGTTTTGGGTGGAGGTTGAAACTACTTGGCTGGACCAGAGTGAATAGATTTAAGCTCACTCTGAACTGCATCAGGAGACATAAATCAAAATACAAGTGTGTACAGAGAGATAGATGGAGAAGGACAGGAAGACTTATTTTGTGTGTGTGTACGTGCTTGTGTGGGGAGCTATGATAGTTCAGCTTTGCAATTGTTTATCTGTCTTATCTTTGTCACCCCGACAACAATATAAACCAAATTTTATTGGCTAAATGTATTCACCCTGACTGTAAATTTAGACTGTGTGTGTGCACTTTTATGTAAATATCGTTCAAATATGCGTGCCTGAGTGTGAAGAGAAATTTTACATTCTTGAAACAGCTGTTTAATCATATTCTTCTGTGTGTTTATGCTGGCTCTGTGGTGGCCATTTCCCCATTATGCTGCCAGTAAATAGCAGCAATCTTTTTTTAAATTTGGAGCTAAGAGTAATCCAAGTATAAAATCTGAATAAATCTCATGAGACAAACTGTCTTTTGAGTTTCTAACATATTTTCTGTAAATTACAGCATCTTACCACCAGCAAACAAAAGCCTGAACACAGGTTCTTATTCAAGAATTACTTGTTTCGACTAGCAAAACACAGGCAAGTAGGTCTACGAAGGCAACGCAGTCAAATAAAAGGCTATTAACACATTTGGCAAATTTGGTGTTAAACAAGGGGACAAATCTTTTGCTATACACTTTATATATAACCCCAAATCCCCAAAATGTTGGGGTGCTGTCTAAAATGTAAATACAGACAAAATGCAATGATTTTCCAATCTCATAATCCCATATTTTATGAACATAGAAAACAAACTGTTTAAAGTGAGAAAATGTACTTTTTAAAGAAAAAACAAGGTTATTTTCACTTGGATAGCAAAAAAAGTTGGGAGAGGGCCATGTTTACCACTGTAGCATTTCCTCTTCATCTAATAACAGTCTGAACTTCCAGAACGGAAGAGACTAGTTGAGAGGAGTATTGTCCTATTCTTGTCTGATGCAGGATTCTAGCTCCTCAACAGTCCCAGGTCTTCTTTGTTGGATTTTTCATTAATGTTTTCTTTATTTTTGTGAATACAATATATGAGTTTAAAAGATTTACAAGTCACGCATTCTTTTATACACATTTCATTTAAATCTGCTCCATGTTGTGTTCAACAAGACTTCAAAACAGACTATCCAGTCTTTAGGAAAATATTTGCTGAGTCACTCTTATTTAGACTTCTATAACATCAGACCAGGACATTTGCCCACCACTAGCAATTACAAAGGATGCTTGTTTAAGAAAACTTCTGCATCAGTTTCATATTTCAGATCTGAAAACCATCCTTTAAATACAGTCTATGATTTTACACCATCTAGCACGATCATAAAAAAGTTAGTTTAGCGTTAAAGTGTAGTTCAAGCCTTTGCCAAAATTACTCAATACACCAACACAACTGGCTATCACTTTGACATAATGAGATTAATGTGCTTGTGTACACATCCAGCAGTTAGCCAGCAACACAAACTTTCAACTGCAAGTGTGCTGGTGGTTACCTGTTAATTTGTCAGCCCAATATGCACTCTCTTTTTGTTCTGTTTCTGGTCCACTGTAACTCCAGAAGGCCTCTGACTCTTTACCTCCTTAATGTTAATCAGCTACTGTAGTGATAATGGTATGTGTTATTATCCTAGAAGATCTGGCGGACCTGTTTGATAACAAACGTTCAGCTCAGCAGACCCTGTGATCAAAAAAACACACTTACAGAGGTCTATTGTGTCTAATAGCTATGTGTCATTACTAATGACCAAAAGAGAAGAAGATATTGAGAAATGTTTTTTTATTCACTGTAAAAACTATGCATAGTGGCCTTTAGTAGTCTGCTGTTTTTACAGAGCAAGAGCAAAAGGCTGTCAGTTGGACTCGAACTCTGGCCACTGTATTTAAGCCATCCACCTGCTCAACCAGTGAGTTAAACTAATGTCCAACAGTGATGCATAAAAACAACTTTTTTTTAATGCATCAAATGCTGGGAGAATAAACCGTGTGAAGTTTTGCCTTTTGTAAGATGGAGCATTAGATGATGTCCTCGCTGCTGGAAATACTGTGGTTTAGGTGAAGGAGATGCCATGATAGAACATGCAGGAGACAGGACGCGGGACAACCACAGCACGAATAGCAGACCCACTAATATTCCAGACAGGTTTTCTTTTTTACCCTACTGGTTTTGTATGATGTTATAGAAAGTGGATGTTTCTAAGCTGTTCATCTCAGGGACACAGGTATAACTGTAAGAGGCAGAGGTAACAACAAATGCCGTCGGACTAAGGGCCTGCTCCAAGTGTGTCAATGTAACAGATGTCAGTAATTGTGTTGGACAGCAGTAAACAGTGAACTGCTAAACTATGAAGTGAAAGTCACTCTAGAGCTGTGGGGGGCTGTAAATCAGATCACACCTAAATGTCTGCAGTTTTATCACCAGAAAGCTTCCACAGTTGCACAGTTTTAACTTGTTACACAACTAATTATACAATGATGTTATGCACAATTTCCTCATGGCAAGACCAGCATTTCCTATATAACTGCAAGAAATTTTGATACCTGAAAGAACTTCAGAGCGTGCATTCACTTTTGCTATGTTTTCGTTTACTGTCTTGCAGCAGGACTTGAGGTTTACATTGTGATAGTAACATTTATGAAAATCCATCATAAACAAGCACCTTTGTGAAAAAAGTCTGACCTTTCCTGAGAGAATTAAATTGACACTGACACGTCACACTCCATGCACTGAGACGAGCAGCAGAATCACAGAAAAGTTTGTTTGAAGTCTCAGATAGTTTATAAGAGAAGAGGAAACAGGGTCAAAACAGATACAAGTTTACACATTTCTAATGTGACAAAGTTATTTCAATCTATCCATGGTAATTAGCAGTTCACTGCAACAGTTATGATTGTATGATCAGGAACAAAAGCTGAGTGCTAAAAAAATAAAAAAAATAAATACGGGCCGCAACAGCTCTTGAATAATGCCTCGGGAACTGATCCAATCTCTTCCACGACAATTGATCCAAGTCATTGTCACTAATACAGTACACACACACACAGAACAATGCAGCAACGAATGCAGTATGTGATTTGATTGCAATATGTTTGTTTTGGAAATGAAATCCTGATAATTAGTCCCTTCTGGCAGCGCACTGTCTCTGCCCGTCTGTTCCGTTTGGCATCCCTCCACCAACCAGGAGTCCCTCGCCACCCTGTCCCCATGATTCCACCAACTGAAACACTTTCAGACACACCGGCACACAAGCAACAGTGCTGAAACTCACCCAATCGTGCGGAGGGGGGGGGGGGTTGGCATGATGTTCAGTAGCGTGTATGACAGCCAACTTGGACAGACGGACGGACAGATTGATTGGTTGTGTTCTGATAGATAATTAGATGAAATGCCGACACTTTGGAGAGTGGTATAGGAGTAAGACTATTGTAGAGGTACTGTACAACTTTTTAAATACCCAACACTGCTGATATATGACAAGAGCATTCTAGCAGTCCAGCATAGCACTTTGTTACTCAAAGAGCAGGTTAGTTCTCACTCACTGTTCTCACTCACTGTGCACAGAAGCACATTTTCATACTGCTGATATGTCATTTTAAAGTCACTGCCAAATCCCTATTAATTCATTTTTTGTAATCCTGAGTGACAGCGATTGTTCTTTAAAAATGCTAATACTTCCATCAGGGTTTGGTGAGGAGTGCATTCTTTTTCACAGTGGAGAGGATCGTCTGTTTATGACATGGCTGTGAGCCAGCAATTACAATATACAGTAAGCTAAGTCAGCCAGCTCATGTGGAGCAGATTTATTATTACATGAACACAGAGCATGTTCCCTGCAGGCGTACACTGAGCCTAAGGAGAACAGGGTGTGATGATGATGATAATGTAAAGTCCCCCAAGGTGATTTAGAATGCTTTAACAAATAACCTGTCGGCTTTGGTAAAAGCCGGCATGTTTGTTGGGTTAATTTGGGGTTGTATGAAAACCCGCAGTCGACATCTAAGAGTCTGTTAACTGGTGATGTTGTATTATTAAGCCTTGGCTCACCCCAAGGATTTGACGCTCCCAAGTTTGTCAATTCACTGTTTTCATGGTATGTCCTGGACCCCTAGATTGGTTGGATACTTCCTCGGAAGGAAGCTGAAAGCCAGTTTTAGGAAGCAATAGCAGAGGCTGTGACCCAGTTCTTGAAAAACGCATACTTGTGGTGAAATGAGGAGTCCACATAACCACCTGCACATAAACCATCTCAAAAGCTACTGATCTGGGATGTCAGCAGCCTTTAAGTAAGCACTCTTAAGACATCTGTTGGATGAAGATGGTTAATGCCAAAATGGTGCATATGAAGGTAAAGAAGCAAATTAAACTTATTCTACTTTAAAATAGCCCGGGATCTGAACCAGAGGCAGTAAGACCATTGATGGACATTGATGTCAAAGTGTCAGATAAAGTGATATGGAGAGGCAGCTGATTATTGCTATGTGGTTTCTTTGTCACCAAACAATCCAGCATCACCTGCCATAACACAATACTTACTAACAACCTACAGAAAGTAAAGAGAGCCAAACCTATAGTTCAGTTACCATATTCAGTAAGAGAAAATAATCATGATACAGTACAATATATGCACTAAACTAAAATATGTGCAAGATGTGACAAGTTCAGTTCTCTATTTTCGCTTATTCCATCTTTTTCTTTCTTTAAAAAAATAAAATAAAAAATCTCTGTGTTTCACAAATCCTCGTCTTTCCCCTTGCTGTCTACTAGGACTGCAACAATTCATCGAGTAACTTGAATAACTCAATTAGAAAAAGTCCTCAACGCAATTTTTTTTGCTCCAATGCTTCAGTTGTCACTATGGAAGGAGTTTAACATGAAGCCAGAGTCTGTCTATACACACACGCGTTCACACACACACACACACACACGCACACACACACACACACACACACACACACACAAACGTTAAGAGCAAAGAGGCGAATGAAGAGACGGCAAAAAGAGCAGTGTTTGTTACTGTAACTGCCATTAAAACCTTTACTGACAACAGCTGGCAGAAATCAAACCCCCTGTTCAATAAGATCCAAGTGAAGAAAAGCAAACTTTGTAGCTGCGCCCATCCATGGCTGTTTGTTTTACACAGCAGGGTGTATGAGGCCATATTTATGTAGATTAATATAAAATATAAGTATTAAGATTAATTAAAAATATAAAAACAAGAGCTTTTTTCACCCCCTTCTTCTACAGGACAGTAAAAATATACCTCGACCGGTAAAACGCTGTTAGGTTGGACACTGAATGATTATTAACATTAAATATTAACATCTACACCATCATCAAGTCCTTCTTTTTCTGGACCAGGAAACATTGCATCAAAATACAGGGCAAAGAAGACTGCTCGCCATTCTTCATTGCAGGCACCACGTATTCTTTTTACAGGCTTAAAGGCACACACACTCACCCCTTCACTTGCACACTTAAACATGTAAACACACTCACAGGAACACACACCAAATCTCCCTCATATCCAGGAGAGACAAAACTGTCAGAACTCCTTTGCTACATATTAATGTAAGAAAGCCTTCCACAGTAAAGGCAGTTTGATTTTACGCCTTACTTTAGGTTGCATGTACACCTTGACATGACTGTACTTGTGATTATTTTACATTTAAGAACATGTTTTCTTTAAGATTATGATATTGCATGTAAACACAATGCGAGGGTTTAGGTTTTTCACAGATGTTGTATGCAGTTAAACTATTAAAACACTGCAATTTTTAAACACATGAACAGTTTGATTTGAACAACCTGTATTTTTTCTTTAGAATATTTATTGCTGCTCATTAACAACACAAAATAATCCATAGAATACTGAAATAACTAGATTACTCGATAGCTACAGCTTACTGTCTATCCCCCATGTTTTTCTGTTCTTGTCTCATGCCCTGCTTTTTCCGCCATGTTCACTTTTTCCTCAGTATTTGCTTTAGAAATACCTCACCCAGCTTACCCAATCATCATGTTTACATTAGGCTCTCTCTCTTTCTCTCAGTGAGTCTTTATTCATTCCTTTCTCACTTGCATACAGTTTCACCACAAATACTTGTGTTGACATATATGCACTTATGTTACTTCACGGTACTTCAGATTTACAGTGAATTCACTTTTGGATCAAATTACCTTCTCCTTTTCACATCTGTTCAGAGTCACTATGAGCGCTGTCAGCCAATCACAGTTCAGCACAACTCACTTCTGTATATACTTTCATTAAAACTAGCAGCTGGCCACAGGGATGACGAGCCTGATGCTCTTTACCTTCTGTTTCTTTGTTAACAAAAAGTACAAAACCCAGAAATGAACTAGAAGAATGAAGCACACATTGTTGCTCCAATTAAAAATACACCATGCCATCTGGCAGCGAGAGCACAGTCCAGCTGATGTCAATCATTGTTACGTGCAACACAAATGATGCCCTACAAATAAGACAGGGGGTGTGAAACATTTAGTGAATTCTAAGATTTACAAAAATAACACATTGACAATAACTTCTATATTTTCACAGCTGGATGTGGGGATGAGCACTACATTGTGTAACTAAATAACCTGCAACTGCACATAAGTCATTGGCCCTGATGCAATGTTGGTTAAACTTACAAGTTTAATGATCAATCACAGAGCGTGCCAGAACATGTCTGTTGTTTTTCTACCACAACGCATAAACTTTGGGTGCCTACTAACTCTCCAACAGAGGGTGAGAAAGAAGGAGTGCCTCACTAGCGGCACAGAGGTACAGGGAGGAGAGGGAGACCAAAATCTAAAAAGCAGATCTGCCCACAGATTTTTTTGTTAGGTACTTTTTGGGGGAAAATAAATCAAAACAAACTACATCTGAACATCTACATTCAATTCAATTCAATTTTATTTATATAGCGCCAAATCACAACAAAAGTTGCCTCAAGGCACTTCATAGATACAGAGAAAAACCCAACAATCATATGACCCCCTATGAGCAAGCAGTTTGGCGACAGCGGGAAGGAAAAACTCCCTTTTAACAGGAAGAAACCTCCGGCAGAACCAGGCTCATCTGCTGCGACCGGTTGGGGTGAGAGAAGGAAGACAGGATAAAAGACATGCTGTGGATGCGAGACAGAGATTAATAACAGATATGATTCAATGCAGAGA